>NC_089790.1:37139206-37181706 GCF_040412425.1 Macrobrachium rosenbergii
GTGTACCTTCTTCAATTATGTTCTGGCGTTCTCGAACGGTTTGGCCCTGCCATTTACGATTCACATCAATCGTATTCAGAAGTCATTAATGGAACCACACGGCGTATAGTTTTGACTTCTGATGAGCCCCAAACACCATTAATGGACTAAATACAACTCTTATTTCACGTTTTGGTGTGAGGCAAAATGTTAGACACTGAGGTAGAAAGTCGTTCTGAGGACACACAGATCCTCTGCATCCCCCTCTCGCCTTTGAAGGCAGCAATAAGCCAGGCAATTAAACTACCACCATTCTCATGGCAAAATACAGCATCCTGGTTCCTGCAGGCAGACATCCATTTCTGGGTAGCTAAAATCATGGATGAGGAAACCAAAGTGGACGTCACCATGACAATGCTTCCAGAGGAGGTCTTCAACAAAATCATCCCATGGTTGGATTCACAGCCGGGCAAAGTCAAGTACAAAGACCTACAAAAGAAACTCATTGACACATACTCCATGCCCATCCCAGAGAGAGCCCAATGCACCCTTGACCTGATGAACCAGCCCCTGGGGGACGCATCACCCAGGAACACCTGGGATAAACTACAAGGTCTCCTAATGCTGCTGGGTTTCGACTCAGACAGATGGAAGAGGGGATCAGCTTGTCGCAGGAAATTTTCCTGCGGGCCTTCCGCAGGAGGTGAGGGCACAAATCATGGAAGCAGATGAGCTCTCCATGGACAAATTGGCGAGCATAGCACACAAACTCCACAAGGCCACCAAGGCCTCAAGGCACGCTGCAACACCTGCAGCCTGGTAGCAGAAGACACCAAATGGGGGACACAAACGTGGTGTACAGGAAGAAGGCGCCTCCGCAGCAGCAGAAGATGAGGACAAATCCAGCCTGGTGTTACTTCCATCGGTGGTTTGGAAAGGATGCCAAGAACTGCAGAGCCCCTGTTCTTTCACAAAAAACTAGAAAGGTGGCCACCCATAACAGCAGTGGCCGCAAACCTTAGAGAACCCCAGCCAGTAGGATTCTTCATCCATGATGCCATATCAGGATGGTGGATGCTGATAGACATGGGGGCTATGCAGCCAGTATTTCTGCCATCGAGGGAGGACAGCGACCACACGTCCGGCGCCGCAGCCACACTAGTGGTCGCAAATAGAAGCCCCATCCTCTGCTACAGAACTCGGACCCACAGAATATCCATCCTGGGCCATAAATATGAATGGCCCTTCGTCATCACGGACGTCAAGTTTCTCTTACTGGGCGCTGATTTCCTCGCACATCACAGACTGCTGGTAGACATCAGCCAAAAACGCCTGCTGGATACCGGAACCTGCTGCTCCTGACCACTCTCCACTGGACCGGGGATGCCCACCATATGCTCCATCTCATCGAACAAATAGAGCACCCTCCTGCATGAATTCCCCAGATGTCTTCAAGCCAGAACTGCGTCAGGTGCCAGGTACCCAGGCCAAGCACGGCATCCATCACCACCACAGGCCCGCCGACACATGCCAAGTTCCGCCGCCTGCCGCCCAAGAAACTCCAGGGTGCTAAATGAGCGTTCGCCAAGATGGAAAGGATGGGTATCTGCAAAAAGGCATCGAATCCATGGGCATCCCCCTCCACATGGTGAAGAAACCAGATGGTTCCTGGAGGCCCTGTGGGGACTATTGTCAGCTGAACCTAGTGACAACACTGGACCACTATCCCCTGCCAAACATGCAGGACCTAACAGGAGCCGTGCATGGGGCAAGATATTCACAAAAATGGATTTGCTCAAGTCTTATTTTCAGGTACCAGTACATCCCAGAGACGTTCCAAAGACAGCCATCATCATGCCATTTGGGACATATGCCTTCTACTCCACCTTCGGCCTCAGGAATGCCGGGGCCACATTCCAGCGCCTTTTGGACAGCATCTTGGGGGACCTGCCTTTCTGCGTCTGCTACGTGGATGACATCCTAATCTTCTCCAGGCCCCTGGAGGAGCACCTAGGTCACGTCCGGGCTGTGCTGAAATGCCTTCAAGAGAATGGATTGGTCGTCAGATTCGATAAATGTACCTTCGGATTGGAGAAGGTAGACTTCCTGGGACACGAGGAACTCTCCGATAGGTGTCCGCCCCATGGCCTCCAAGGTGGATGCAGTGAAGGATTTTCCAGCACCAAAAATGACCAAGTCCTTCCAGGAGTTCCTCAGCATGGTCAACTACTACCGACGTTTCGTGCCGGACATCGCCCTCATCATGTATCCCCTAACCGGAGTGCTGAAGGAGAAGCTGAAAGCACTGACTTGGGAAGCTCTGCAGCAAAAGGTGTTCAAACAGACGAAGGCAGCCCACGCCAAAGCCACCACCTTAACATATCAAGACCCCACCGCCCCCCTGAAACTTACCACTGACGCCAGCAACGTCGCTTATGGAGCCATGCTGGAGCAGATAGTGGATGGTTTCCCACCCACTTTTTTAGCCACAAGTTAAAGCCACCGGAGACCTGCTACAGTGCATTTGACAGGGAACTGCTGGCAATCTACCAAGCTGTGTGGCACTTCAAGTACCTCTTGGACAGCAGCCCTTTCACCATCCTGACAGACCACAAGCTGTTGGTAAATGCATTCACAAAGGCAGGAGACGCATGGTCGTCAAGACAACAATGGCACCTGGCTGCTATCTCCGAATTTGGATGCACCATCAGTTACATCCCCAGCAAAAAGAACCTGGTAGCTGACACCCTATCAAGAATTGAAATAAATTCAGTCCACCTGGGCATAGACTACGAAGACCTGGTGAAGGAACAGGCTGCAGACCTGGAAACGGCAGCTTACCACACGTAACTTACAGCACTGAAGTGAGAAGACGTGCCAATGGGTGAATCCGGATCAACACTTCTCTGCGACACCAGCACAGGCCGCCCACGCCTGATACCCGCGTCACAAAGAAAGCAGGTGTTCGTCATCATCCACGGGCTGTCCCATCCATCAGGACGAACAACAAAGCACCTGATGGCAGAAATTCGTGTGGTACAGGATCAGGAAGGACGTACAAGAATGGGCGAAGAACTGCATACCGTGCTAGACAAATAAGACCACAAGGCACACGGAATCAGGCATCGGAGACTTCCGTCAACCACATCAGCATTTTGGGCACATCCACGTAGACATTGTAGGACCTCTGCTGCAACCAGGGGGTGCCAGATACCTCCTGATGATCATAGACCATTCCACAAGATGGCCGGAAGCAACCCCAATGGTAGAAGCATCAACAAGCGCCTGCGCAGAAGCCCTACTATCAAGTTGGATAAACCGTGTCTGTGTGCCGGACGATATAACTACTGACAGGGGCCTGGCATTCTTATTGGAACTCTGGGTCTCCCTAGCACGCCTGATGGGGACAACACTTCACAGTATGACGGCATAAAACCCTGCGACCAACGGTATGGTGGAAAGAACCCACTGTTCATTGAAAGCAGCTCTGATGGCACGTTGTACCGATGAAAACTGGAAGGTGCAGCTGCCCTGGGTCCTGCTGGGTCTCTGCACCACACCAAGGACAAACGGCAAGGAATCTCCCACAGAGAAAGTCTACAGCGAAACACTGGCCATACCTGGAGAATTCTTCCCCATGGAGCCGGACATCCCGGATACACCCTTCCAAGGCTAAGAGAAATTGCAAAGAAGTTCACACCCTGCCAAAAGACTTTTGCAGACAGGACCCATAACTTCAGCCCAGAAGGCCTGAAAACTTGTACACACGTCTTCATGAGGAGAGATGCCCACTGCCCACCCTTGACCAGACCATACAGAGGACCATACCGAGTCATCAGTAGAACATCCAAGGCCTACCTCATCAACATCCATGGGCAGGAAAACTGGATATCTGTCAACAGGTTAAAGCCAGCCTTCCTAATGGACAGCGGAACCTGGGAGGAAACCAGCAGATGTCCCAGAATTCCTCCACAAAACAAGACCTCAGATGAAGTGATCGGCATCCAAAAACGAAGTCGGGGACGTCCCAAGGGCCGCACTAAGGATGTCATCTGCCCGGCAAAACCGCTGGATGATTCAGCAGTCGAAGCCACCCCACAACCACAGATATCAAGAACTCGAGGTCGGCTCCTGCTCCCAAGAAGATACTGTGATTAACATTCAACAGATCTTCTAATCATTATTTCATAATAATTGTCTTGGGGCGGGGGAATACTTGCAAAGACATCTTCTTTACCCATTAATTACGATCATGTATCGCATCTATCAATGCAGCAAGAATCTCATGTATATATTTGTATGTAGAATTTCCTGGCCTTTTCACCAATGTATATTTTATCACTGTATGTACATTATGTCTCGTTATTGTTATTTGACTGACTGTTAACAAACACAAATTGCTCTCACTCAGTGTGCGGGTCACGGCGACTGGGGGTCGGGCACCACACGCTGCTATGTATACCTTTGCCCAGGTAATAAATCAATCAGTACCAAGTTCTGTCTTCTTTGACCTCACAACCTGAAAAAAAATTTCTCTGCCTAAAAAAATTTTTAAATGCTGTACCACATTTTCAGAGAAAGCGATCATTGTTAATGTAACCCACAAAATCATTAACGAAATGTCCATTGGTGAGAAGGAAAAAGGAAATACCTTTCAAAAGGGTGGATGAGTCAGTTTCAACACCAGAAGAAGAAGAAGAAAGACAACGCTGGGCGGAATATTTCATTCACGGCTTTTGAAGAAACTTGAGAGGCGGAGAGCACAGGGCTAGCTCTACCCATAAGGATCTTCAAGTAACCTATGGGTCCAAGGCAACTGGCATTTCTTATTGCTCACCCATCCAATTTCTGGACAGACCCAGTGTTGTTCAACTCTGTTAATCGGACAATCATACGCATAGCCAATTTTACTGTTGTCTCTGCGTCCTCTTGTAAAAGAAACGTTGAAAAAAACATCTCTTTAATATGTAAGACTACAATTAATGTCCCAACAGCAATGAAAGGATGTAACTGACTTCATATTTATTTGCAGATTGTAATGAGCGTTTGCTTTGGACAAGGGAAACTAGGGGCTGCTTTCTACGATGTTACCAGTCTCCAAGTAAGCATCTTCACATATAGGTGACGCTGGTTCTTATTCATATTTGTACATGAAAAACAGATTATTGTTATAGTTTTAACGGTTTAATCCTACTACTACTACTACTACTACTACTACTACTACTACTACTACTACTACTACTGCGTTTCTTGTTGATTTCTCTGCTTCAGGTCTCTGGACCATTGTTCATTTTTCGATAAGAAAACTATTGCCAATATTTTTTCTATAAACTGTGTTTTCGTGCCCAGTCATTATGGTAACATTTTTATCTTTTTTATTCGTGCAATACATGTCGAAGTACACTGAAATCCTCACGCTGCTTCTAAAAGTCAATCAGCTAACTCCTTCAGATAAGAAACTTAGTTGTGAAAAGTCATCTGCATCCGAGTTGTTCCCGGAGAAAAAAGATGGTCCAAATCTCTTTACAGAAATGACTTCTGATTTCTAGCCTGTCGTCATATTTCCATAGACTGGCCGGCTCACCAGTTACTATTTCCTTATCTAATAATTCTTATTTTCATAAATATTTTGTAAATGTTAATATGCTGCTGTAAAGAGGCTTTGGCTGAAAGCTTCATTTCCCTAATCGACCTTCCATATTGCACCCAAGACTTAAAAGAGAGTTCATTCCCTTCTCGCGTTGGAGTCGTTATTCAGGTTCCTCGATCCCACGTCCAATGTTAGATGGATGTCCTGTTCAGTGTGAAGAGCACTTTCAACTAATGCTTCTGAGCGCGCATTGTTTCTCAAAATGAACTGTTATGAAAATAAGAATCCACATTTTCAGCAACAAGTGTAAATAAGCGGAAATAACGTCTGCTTTTGCCTTAGTCTAGAGTTATGAATTGCTGACGCTAGTGAAGAGATAGCTACAAAAAAATAGGCCTTGCGGATCCTTAAAACATACATTGAGCTGTATATATCTATTTTACTTATTATTCTATATATAATGCTAATGCTCGTAATGTATTCATCAGGTTTACCTTGTGGAGGACAAAGTCGATGCTTCCCCCGATTTCTGGGCTCTTCGCACTCTCCTCAGGGAACAAAAGCCAAGGTGAGATATACGCGCGCTGTTTTCCTCCTCTTCCAGTGGGTTCATTTGTAATGTTTACTCTTCCCTCCCCCCTTTGCCTCCCTTTGTCTGTCTGTCTGTCTGTCTCGCATCCTCTTTCCTCGCCCAACCCTGGTGGAAGGAAATGACGTGGAATAGGGAAAGAGCCTGATTTAAACTTTCAGGAAGCGATAGATCTACCTCTTAAAGGTGGAGCTATTTAAGGGCTCTTGAAAAAAACACTTATCCAACATGAACATTGACTGACATATGACACTAGTTCAAAGGATAAAGTAAGCAAGGCTGTCGCTTATGGACAGGTGGGTGATCGTTGGCGGACGTCAGGATGAACGCTTCTTCCGCACCCTTCAGGAGCTCTGCGGGGTACCAAGGACTCCTCTTAACCCGCCATCTGCACCTCGACCAGACGGGGTAAGTTCAATCAAAATCTTTCCAAAATTTGATGTGAGAACTGACTTATTGTGGAAAACAATAATATTGTTTAGTTCTGAAGCCAACTTAATCGAAAGCAAGCTCATGTAGCGCACTTACATCTCGTTTCTAAATTAATGGCAGCTAAACATTTCCCGGCAGCGTTTGAATCTGACTTCTCCAGAACCGAATGTTTCAGTGAGGTTCTGTGATGTTGCCTCACTTTATCGGAAATATATTTGGAGATTCATAAATCATTTTAATTTTATCCCTTTTTGCTTAATGCATAAAACATTTCTGTTCAGGCAACACTTAAAATTCCTTTCATTTCAGAATAATAGCCCTTCTTCAGATGTCGTGGCGGGATCTCCTTTGACGACCTCTTCATCTGCAGCAGCATCCTGCGTTATGAAGGTTCTTCCAATGAGTGATTACAGTAAGGTTCTTCTCGTTGTTTAACAGTTAGCAATGTAGTGTGCACGCGCAATTAACGGTGCTCCATCCTGCTGCAATTGTCTGACAGAGAATTTGTCTACTGAGCACGGTACTTGGTTGGTTGTTCTTGATGAAGATATTTTGGATATTTAAGGATAACAAGTATGGAGAAACAGATCCATAGTTATGTATGGGTACAAATATATTTCAAAATCTCTACAGAGAGCTTTCGGAAGATTCCCGAAAGCTCTGTATAAATTTATTTTTAGATATATTGGTACTCATACATAACTGTGGATTTATTTCTCCATTTCAAGACTCTGCTACTAAGAGTATCTTTGAATGACAAGTATGTTCCTCGTTCATTGTAGTTTAATGACTTTTATAATCATTTAAATAATCATCTACTTTTATAAACGAATCAACTGATTTATCATCCCTTTTCCTAACACCAGTTGAAAAAAGAGAGAAAGAGAGGCTGGGGTGGGAATCACCACATCTAAACAGGACTTGATGTGTACTGAATATTCCTCATTTACAGACGATTCACGGTCTGTAGAATCATTACTACTTTATAATAAGCCGCTTGTTTATCGGAGTATTAAACTGGGTAGATAAATCACTGTTTTGCCGTGTTTATATATCATATAAATGTATATTGGTCATTACATATATTATATATATATTACATATATATAACATATATATATATATATATATATATATATATATATATATATATATATATATATATATATATATATATATATGTATGTGTAATCAGGAATATGTGTAATTTAGTACATGTGTATGACCATATACATACAGGGTTTGATCCATAAAGTCATGGTGCAATTTTATCAACCCTTTTACCTTGTTTAGTATAAGCATGATAAAATTAATCTGTAAGAAGCCCTGGATCAAATGTCCTGGATTTGATCAAGGGGCTAGTTTCTGTTGACTTCCAGCAAGTGATGTTTTTGAGGCTAATGAGGCATTTGTTTTAGGCCCCGGGTATTGAGGGGGCCACAATTTCTGATTAAAAAATAAAAATAAAATAACTTCTTCTTCACGAGACTTGGCTGGCCTGTGATTCAATTCATGTCATATGTAAATTATACAATGGAAATATATGAATTGTAAATCTAATCGTTCTTTGTTTTTCTGTTGCTCAACTTTGTAATGGAATTACTGTTTTTAATACAGTAATGAACAGCATAATAGATCAATCATTTCAATATAAATTAAACGCAGAACCTGCACACTAACTACTACTGTTCATAGCGAAACATGGATGAAAAAAAATATGATAAACTATGTTGTCTGTTAAAAAGGCCCTGACCTGAAAAATCCCCAAGTTCTGGAAGTCCGACCATTGTGCAAAACTGGGTAGATAAATCACTGTTTTGCCGAACTAGCCCTCGCAAATCTTCCCAAGGAAGTGGTCAATATTTTGATTACGTTATTACACTTTCTGTAACAAATATATATATTCACACATATATACAGAATATTGTATATATATATATATATTTTATATATCTATAATATATGTTTGTATATATATATATGACTCTTTCTTTGTACTTATTATATACATACAGGGTGTTCTAAAGATGCTACAATTTGCAATACTTGTACCAACTATACATGATAGAATTAATACAGAAACCATGGTTTATTCTGATGTTTTATTTATCAGGAACAGAACCTGTTTCCTTAAAATTTCTTCTTCCACCTGGCTGTTGACCCATGGCTTGGCTGGATGGTAAACCAGCTTCTTTGGTGTACTGAGTTGTAATTCTTCTTTGTCCAAAGAAGAATTACAACCCAGTACAATAAGAGCTCAACAACCAAAGAGCAGGTGGATGAAGAAATTTAGGAAACAGGTTCTCTTCCATGTGTTGACAAAGGAACTGTAGCATCTGTAGAACAATCCTTTGAAAGAAGTTATGCTTTCATTATAAGTTCTTTATCGACAGAATCTTGTGAACAGTAGATTTTGAGAGCCCATCTCCAAAGATGTTCGTCTTAGACTCTTTCTCGGACTTCTTTCAAAGGATTGTTCTACAGATGCTACAGTTCCTTTACCAACACATGGTCTACAGACCATGGTTTATCAGGAACAGAACCTGTTTCCCTAAATTTCTTCATCCACCTGGCTATGCACTTCCTGTATGGTGCTTCTTTATTGTACTGGGTTGTAATTCTTCTTTGGACAGCGACAGTACATATTAGCTCAGCCAACCAAAGAACGCGGTTTACTTTCTCTTCCAGCCAAGCCATGGGTCAATAGCAGTTCTGAAAAGAAGTCATTTTTAACTTTCATAAACTGTGAAAAATATACGATAAAACAAATAATAAATAAATTTCAGAAAAGCATAAAAACTAAACACATCAAGCTTTCTTATCCTTTTTACAGATTAATTCTATCATGTATAGTTATGAAGCTACGAGTATTTTAAATTGCACCATGACTTTATGGACACCCTGTACATATACAATATACATATACATACATACATATATATATATATATATATATATATATATTTATATATATATACATGCATATATATATATATATATATATATATCCATATATATATATATATATATATATATACATATATATATATATATATATATATATATATTGTCAAAAGTGATCAAATACCTGGTTATTACACAAACAATTAATAAGACCAAAAAATTTACCTCACTTCAGCCAGATACCTGAAACCTCATAATAATATTAAGACTGAATATTTTAAAGGTACAGTGATCCCTTAAAACGTGCTTAATACTTGAAAAATCAATCTTAAATTTATCAAGTTATGGGTAAGGTAACAACTGATAAACTATAAACAGACTAGGGGAAAAAGGGCATCACTCCATCAAATACTATAATTGTTCCCTGGTTCTACTTCACTTTGATAAAGGAGAACTAGTCAGATATATCACTTACCTTGAATACACACACAAATATCTCTAATCACTGGTGGTCAAAATGAAACACTGTGCTTTTAAAACTTTAAACAGACAAATTTATTTCTAAGTTCAAAAGTTATAAGTAGAGTTCACAATCTCAAAAAGATTTACTATTACTTGACAGCAGTGTAAGATTCAAGTATTTCTTAACCAAGATTAACTCACAAAACTTTAATTTATCAAGAAATCAATTTAATTAAGTAAAATTCAAATGATTAACACTCACTCCAGACTATACTGTAAATCTTAATAATTGAAATCAACACAAATGTTCACTGAAATCTTAATAATTGAAATCAACACAAGTATTCACTGAAATCTCAATGAAACCAACACCAACAAAACACCAATTAATCACCAACACAAACTTTGGGAAACACTGTGAAATTATAAACACATGAGCATATGATAATAATATGAAATCACGGACATATAAGAAAGTAATATGCAGAAATAAATATACCAACAGTAATTTCACAAAGACAAAATATGTTTAAAGATTATATCAATCTTTCAAAAGATTACCTTCACTTTTAAAAAGATTAAACTCACCTCTTACTAAAATCACAACTATCTTTCACCAAGACAACACTTCACTCTTAAACATGATACCATGCAAGTAAACAAGCACATTACCTTACTTCATTTTGTAATCTATAAAACACACTTTTTCACCATGGCTGTAGAACACAAAAATTTTAAACCATTCTCAAAAAATATTTTATCTCGTGAGAGAGTTTTACAAAACTTATATACCTATGAGAGTAACCACAGTTTTACACCCTCCTATATGAATAACAATTGAGAGAGAGAGAGAGAGAGAGAGAGAGAGAGAGAGAGGGGGAGATCTTACTAATACCAGGCCCCTTATCGGACTAACTGTTTTTGTTCACCAATTCTGCTTTTATCCTCAAACCTGGGTTGCCAGTTAGTCACTTCCAATCTTAGAATAACCTGAGTCCCTTCTTATACATTCTAGAATACCCAGAATACAGAATTCCTCCTGCAGAATAAACAAAATAAAGAATACAGAATAAGCACAGTATTCTTTGGCTTGGAAAGGAAACACATTTGGCCTTTTATCTAAATGATTGGCAGATAATTTCCTGTTTGGACACTTGTGTAAACAGACACATAGGCCTTTGGAACTAGTCATGGTTAAAAGCTGTCAACCCTCGTCACAGATCCTTATCACTCTTTGCTTACAGAGTTCCCTGGATGGCTTTGTACCCAGCTGAGCAAACAGGATATACTTATCTGAGCTGGTTACCAAAATATCTCTGAACTTTAACTCCCACGAAACATGGTATCTTATGAACACAAAAGAATATTTAGCATTTATAAGCATTGCACAACATTTACTTACATGATAAAGTCATCTCATTACACCTCACAACATATGAAATAGCTTTAAGAAAAAACATATCAAAATCATAGACAATACATGAAAAACACAGAGCAAATATTACTTTTACAGAATGGTTATATATTATATCATATTATAATATTATACAGTATATAGGGTGTTTCAAAATTAGAGCCACCCCCCCCTCTACAGCATAAGCTAAAATTGATATGGACAAAAACAAAAGTAATTCAGAACAAGTATTTATTTAAGTTTCTCTCTGAGTATTTAACATTTTGCGTGGCCTCCATCTGCCTGTACCACAGCCTGCATTTTTGAGGGGTATGATTTCAGCAAATCACAAAAAAGCTGAGACTCAAACTCCATTTCCCTGAGCACTTCAGTCACCTCTCTTTGCAGATCATCGAGGCTTGGTATACCATCATTATTCACTGTGCGCGTTTCAACACAATCCTTTAAGATACTACCAATGTTTTCACACACATTAAGGTCAGGGGAGCTACCTGGAAATTCAATTGACGAGAAGAAATCGATACCACTGTTTCGAAGCAGCTCCTGTGTCTGAAGAGCCTTGAAACATGGTGCCTTATCATGCAAAAATGTGACTTCTTCAACAAATAACACATTTTCAGGATCTTTCTCTGAAGTATTCGCCATTCCATGACTCTCCTTTTTCTTTGATGATCCACATTAACCGTTTGGCTGTGAAACAGAGAAAAATTCCCAGACATTCAGGAAATTTCACAACTTGGTGATAGCACACGTCATCGCTGATATCATCCAACTTTGCAGCCCAAATGATGTCATTTTTATTATTTGGCTTCCTGACTGTGTAAATGAAGAATTCATCTGATGCGGCAACATGGAGAAAGTCAGCTTCATCCCAATCTTTAAGAAATGAACCACAAAAACATGCACGGTCTTCTCTCTGTTGCTGAGTGATGTTGGGCTTGCTGATAACATGAAATGGCTTGATACCACATTTTTTCAACTCTTGATATACAGCACTATAACTTCTCTTCTTTCCCCTTTTTGTTTCTAGTTCAAGCGTCAATTTACATAAAGACTTTCTTGGTCTACCCTCTGCCTCAGCTATGATGTCTTTTGACTCCTGAGAAAGGACTTCAGGCCTTCCAAGATTCTCACTCTTTTTGTGATGACAGTCATATGGATTTTTGTTCCAGTTTCTTTTAACAAAGTTCATCTCTTTTAATGTATTTAGCTATCAGGAACGTGAAATGAAGGATGCACCAGCATCCCTTGCCTCTTTATAGCCAGATTCGGTCAATCCATCTGATTTCCTACGAGTCATTAGCCATGGCTGTATCTAACTCCATCACTCAGTCTGAAAATACAAGAAATGTAAAATGAAAAATAGCTTAATATAAACTTAAAATAATGTACCTGGAGATAGGCTATAGCAGAAAACTTCATAACTTTCCATTTGTTCTGTGGAAGGGGGCCTCTAATTTCAGAAACACCCATATATATATATATATATATATATATATATATATATATATATATATATATATATATATATATATATATATATATATATATATACATATACATACATACATATATATAAATATACAATTTTTGTCACATACAACGTGGCAATTTTTATATTCACACAAATTAAGTCTCAGATGTGGTTTAATTTTAAATTCACCTCGGAATAAACACCGTAGGGGAATTTATAAGTGATAAACGATCTGCCACCAGGTGGCCTCGAACCACCGAATGGCTGGGGGATAACGGCTTTTTTGTTGACGCTATAGCCCCCCATGCATTATTATTATTATTATTATTATTATTATTATTATTATTATTATTATTATTATTACCCGGAAGATGAACCCTATTCATTTGGAACAAGACCACAGGGGCCATTGACTTGAAATTCAAGCTTCCAAAGAATATTATGGTGTTCATTCGAAAGAAGTAGCAGAAGGAAATGGGAAGTACAGAAAAAGATCAGTTACTAAAAAATAGATAAATGAACAAATTAATAAGTAAATAAAAATGTAAGTAAAATATTACGATACAAGTTGAATTGTATTAGGGTCATAATGCATTGAATCTTCTCTTGAACTTCTGAAGTTCCAATTGCACATCCTCTGAGAGGCTGTTCCAGTCCAACAGTGTGAGGAATAAAGGACCTCTGGAACTGAGAAGTTCGACAGCGAGGCACATTTACTGCATATTTGTTCTGCTGTTCAGTGAATCTGGTTGCTATCGGTAGGAAAAGAGGATCAGGGACAAATTGTGAATGTGAAGGGTCTCTGTTAAAATACAACTTATGAAAAAGAAACAAAGAAGAGACCATCTATCTATGGTCCAAGTCATAACTGCTAATATTAGGAAACAAAAACCTACCACCACAAACTATTCTATCCAAAAGAGATAAATCTCTGGCAGAAGCAGACATCTACACTGGAGAACAGTATTCTAGTAAAGGAAGGACAAATGACCTAAAACAGGTTGCATTGATTATATCACTGTTGTAAATATATGAGGCCTTACAAACAATACCTAACTTACGTGCAGCATTTGCTGAAACTTTCATTAGATGTTTCTCAAAAGTTAGATGTGAGTCAAAAGTTACACCTAGAATAAAGCTTCAGACTCATTCATCAGAGCTCCATCCACCTGAGGGGGAAGATGGGTTGGAAAGTCTGTACGAGATCTGCTAATCAATAGTGTTTTCATTTTACTGGAGTTCATTCTCATGCCCCACTGACTACACCATTCACTGACCTGGTCTGTGTCCCGAATAAGGCTGAGGGCAGCTTCATTTCTCATAAGTCGAGACTTTACTACACCCACAAGTGTTGCATCATCGGCATACTAAACAATCTTGTTTTCCAGGCCAACAACCATATCATTTGTATACATATAAGTATGTGGAATCTAATGGACTGTTAGCTGATAGTCAATATGCATATAGGAAGCAGTTAGGTAACTGCAATGCTCTTGCAGGCCTGACATGCCGTTTGCAACAGAATGTTGATATGGGTTTTGAGTGCAGAGTAATTCGAGTTAGTAAATCACAAAGCACTTATTTACAACAGTGGACCAACAACACTACCCTGTGGAACTCCAGACACAGTAGATCTTGGTTTACTAAAGATCCCATCAACACCAACTTGCTGCTGCCTACCTGTAAGGAAACCTTGAAATAATCCTAAAATATATCCACCCACTCCAAGATTCTGAAGTTTATATATAAATGCCTTGTGATTTACTAAATCGAAAGCAACACTAAAATCCATTTGATTTACTCTGCACTCAAACCCCTATCAACGTTCTCTTGCAAATGGCATGTCAGGTCTAAAAGAGTATCCTGGGTACTAACTGCTTCCTATATGCATATTGAGTATCAGCTAATCCTTTAGATTCCACATACTTATATGGTGGCTTAAAAATAAGTTTTTCAGCAACTTTGGATTGCACAGGAGAATAGAGATTGGCCTGTAGTTACTGCAGTCTGCAGATACACCATTCTTTGGAACAGGCACTGTATTACTAAGCTTGTGCTCAACCGCAAAGATACTTCGTCAAGATAAAGATCTATAGAATCTACTAATCTTGGGAAACAACTTACTAAAAAGCTTTTTAAAAACAAAGGGAAGAAACCATCAGGTCCACCCCAGCTATCAAGATTATCCAGAATTTTCGTAACATCCCTAGACCAAAATGCAAATTTTGTAAGAATAGTCACAGGATGATAAGTGTCAGGGAGAGGGACATCCTTAGCTGATTGCTTAGCTTCAGAAGCTCGATGACGTAGTTCAGCTTTTTCCCTAGGGCCAAGAACCAATCTACCATTATCTGTTAACAGTGGTGGAATGGAAGACGACACTGACCCAAAAACAGATGATGCCAATTTTGTCCACCACAGATAAGGCTGAGTAATTCCTGCAAGTGTCCTTTTAAAGGAATTATTGTAATTTCCCTCGGCTGTATTTAAAGTTCTATTTGCAGCTTGGCGAGACTCAAATAAAAATGGTGTAATTTTCATTTGAACGATTTCGTCTCCACGAGTTGAATTTGGTGTGTTTGTCACGGTAAGCTCGTCTACATGTATTATCAAGCATTGACTGGCCATTTGATGACATTTCTAGGGACATATCTTATTAAAATAGTAATCAGCATTTCATTTAATTTCTTCTTGGGATCAGGATCTAATATAGCATCTGAAATATTGAGTGCCTGATAAGTTTCAATAATGCAATTCCAATTGGCTCTAGATTTTAGCCAGACCGTTGTCCAGTGATGGCATTAGAATATACTGATCGACAGATACGTCCATCCCAGTGGCGCAATAATCAGAAGTGCCTTTAAATTCCCAGACCTTGGACTTAACAATAGCTGGAACATCTGTGAATATCAGGTCTAATCTATTACCAGAAATATGCCTGGGTTCCTCAATTAGCTGAACAAAATAGGAGAATAGACAGAACTCAAGAGCAGACTGGCCATGTTGATCAGTGGAATTTGAATTTAGCCACTCGTTGTGCTTTGCATTGCAGTCTCCACAAATAATGAATGAAGCTTTAGAATCTTGTGACTGAGCCATACTAATCCTTTCCAAAAGACAGTCATATATAGACGTCGATATCTGGATTGTGGTAAACTGTAGATACGTAAACATTGTAGAACTTTCTGAAAATTTTAAAACAAAAAACTTAATGGCAACTACACTCCAAATTTTTCTGACGATGTTACTACAATAAATAAAGTCAAGGTCATCAATCCTGGTATTAAAAACTCAGCATATGACTTGTTACTACTTATAAGAGTCTCAGATAGTAACATCAAATTGTAGTTACAGCCACAACTCTGGGGATCAAGAAAATTTGACCTTAAGCCCAGAATATTTGAATAAAGTACTTGCAATTTTTCTTACTGCAATGAACAATAGGCCCAGGGTTCAGCTCAATGTCTCCCAAAAGAATTAAAATTAACAACATAAAATTACTATCAAAACAGACTCATAACAACAGTAACATTGTAAAAATCAACAGAACAATAAACAACAATACCATCAACAACAACAGTATTTACATTATTTACAAAAATTCTGTTTAAAGTATAAATAAAATGACGATATGTCATTGAAAAAAGTGCCAGAAACAACTGGTCGACAAGGTGGGGCCGGCACACCTGATAAGGCACATAAGAAATCTGCCAGGTTTGCCACAACAACTGGGGGAAGACAATCAAGATGGATTTAGAAATAAAATGATCAGAAGGAAAAGATTAGGTAAAGACGATGGCACTTTCCTAATAATCCACAGGACAACTTTTGATCTCTCATCAGCCTGTCCTACAAAGTTTTTAAAAAAACAGAAAATGGAACAAAAAAGAGGAGAAATGCCTGATTGTACCCTCAGGCAAGGGAACTCAAACCCAAGAGCAAGGAAGGCCACAGTCCTAGGTTGGTGAACAAGGTTTATATGCTTAGTAACCTTCTCTTAGATGGGTTGCCTACCAAGGCTGAAGAGTCTCTTCTACCTGCTGGTTTGATTTTGGGGTGTCCTTTTCCTAAAAGAGTTGCCTGCCAAGGCTAATAGAGTCTTTTCTATCATAAAATGTCCTTATCTTATAAAAAGTCTCCATTTGTGACCAGTTTCCCTTTTCATAGCTCTCATCCATGTCGATCTGTCTCTTCCAACTTTTTGGGCATCTACAGAACACCACCTGGCACATTCACATACTATTCTCCCAGGAGCTGTGTGAGGGGCATGTCCAAACCATCTGTATTTCCCTTTCATCATTATCTCATGCACATATGGAACTTCCATAATTTCTCTTATGGCATCATTTCGAACTCTGTCCTGTCTTCTAACTCCTGATATTCTTCTTCAAGCTTTATTTTCAAATCATCAGTATCTTGTAGATACAGTTTCACTGTTATAACAATATTCATGTCTGTATAACTATATTAGTCATACCAAACATGTATAATTTTACTTTAGTATGCAGTTTCCATCTATTAGATTTCCAGAACTTATTCAGCCTGTCCATTGTTTGATTTACATTTTTTTAGTCTTTCATTAAATTCTAACTCAAGAGAACCTTTACTGGATATCGTTGCTTCTAAAAATTTGAAAGATTCAACATCATTAATCCTTTCCCCATCTACTATTATTCCATCCTTTTGTGGTAATTCTTAATTTTAAGCTCCATCTCTTTAGGTGTGTGATGCATTCTTTTAATCAAGCTGTGTAAAATTTCGTTGTGTTTTGCTGATTAAAACAGCATCATCTGCTTATTCTAAGTCTGTTAAGTTTCTATCTTTAACCCATTCCAAGCCTTCTTTTCATCTGCATCTTCTTCATTATGAGATCTATAAGAAGGGGAAACATCAAAGGTGAAACAACATTCCCCTGAAGTAACTTACTATTTACTTCAGGTTTACTTGACAAGACCTCATCAACATTAACTTCATATCTGCTTCGTTCATGGATAATTTCAATTAGCTTTACGCATTTGTCAGGAATGCCATAGTGACGCATGACTTTCCATAATATTTGTCTGTGGACGCTCTCCAGTGCCATCTTGAAATCAACAAAAGCCATCAAGAGGTGATTTTTAATTCCATACATAGCTAGCTGCAAAATATGTCTTAGGATAAATATTTGATATGTGCAACTCCTGACCTTCGTCAAGCCAGTTTGTTTACCTAAAAGCTTTTCATTAATTTCTCTCTCTAGCCTATTGAGAATAAGTATAATGAATATTTTCATTACAGTTGACATAAGTGCAATGCCTCTAGCTATGATTTCAAATTCGCAGCCTCAGGCTTTGTTTCCTCATTACATATTCTGCCAAACAGTGTAGTTAGTATGCCAGATGTCATTTCAGTTTCAGATCAAATCACCTCCATCATAACCTGCCGTTTTTCATTTTCTAAATTTCTTTATCATTATTCCAGACACTGTGAATTCATTCATAAGCACATTCAGATGCTCGTCAGGTTCTGGCATATCAATCATATTGTTCCATTCATATCTCTTATTCATGGCCTCAAAAATGTTCTGTCCAATTTTGTGTTTTCTCTTCTGATATAATTTACATTCCACTACCTATGACAAATGCTTTCCTTTCTTCACTCATGGATATTTCATTAATAATTCCGTGGGCTACCCTTGCACCATGACCACTCTTGAATACTTGGTTTTGTCAGCATCATCAATCTGCATCTCTAAATATTCTCTTTTATTTCTTGATATTCGATTAACTTTACTATCTAGACCCAAGTACTTGGCACGTTGTGTTTTACGTTCCTTCTCCCTGAAATTTGTCTGTATGCACCTCTTGCTTTTGTCCATTTATTATATCATAGGTCTCATCCCCTGTACTCCTTGTTTTCTCAGTCAAAGACTGCTCACAATAAAGAAAATCCAGTGGTTAAAACATGTTCTGCTTGTGTCAGAGTACGAGCTGTGTCTGCGGCGGGTGTTGTCCCTGGCGCTTCCTGGAGAGCCCGAAGGAGCGACGGAGGACGAGAGAGAATTGTACATCCGGGGAAAAGTCAACACTGAACTCGTTCAGATGACGAGGGCCTTCGGAGCGTTACTGAGGTACTCGTTGCCTTTATGATTATTGTTATTGTTGGTAATAATCTTAGTGATCGTGGTTTTCCTGGAATTATAATCAGAAATGGCGCAAGACTGGAGTCGATCATTTTCCGTACCGGAAACTTCTCTCGCTTCGAAACTGTCCAACCAACCTCACATGAACGATGTATATACAGTATATATATATATATATATATATATATATATATATATATATATATATATATATATATATATATATATATATATATATATATATATATATATATATATATATATATATGTATATTATACATATATATATACTATATATACACACAGTTGATGTATATATAAAGTCATTTATCACATTTCATTTATCTTTTGATTTTTTAGTCAATAATCTTTCAGTGAACCATTTTTGTTGCGTCATGTATCTCTATTGTGACCTGTTCCTTGGTAGACTCCCAAATATTAAAAATTATATAAGCAATATTGTCTATTTTGAACGTATTTGAACTTTGAAAGCAGATTGAAAATAAAAATAAAATAGGAACTAAAGACTTAAAATATTTTTTAATAAATACTCAACTGAAGAAAATTAAGAAATCAAACTCTAAGTATATTGTTTTTCAATCATAACAGTTCTTCGATCCTAGAATTCAGTAATGTTCGACACTTATACTGAAATAATGCTAAATAAAAAGAAGTCACGTTTCCATACTCATGTAGACCTGTCGCTGTTTTCCGTTGTTAATCCATATTCATTTCCTCAATTTTTTATATTATGATTTTTAAATCTATTTTATTTCTTCACTCCTAGGATAGATTAGGGCATTATACACACATACATATATATATGTATACACACACATATATATATATATATACACATATACATATATAGCAACATGTATTCATTATAAAAGAAGGATAGCCAGAAGGTGACTCAGCATTTCCACTTTTACCTATAGATGGCAATGTATCGTGGCTGTATTTCATTTTCAAGGCTACAGAAGACAATTCGGATCTTTCCTAGATAGTGACCCCCAAGGGTTTTAACCCGGTATGCATCCACCTTTGCGGCGTGTTTAGCTCAAGCCCTTTGGGGATTACCGTAATAACATAAACAAAAGACTGTAAATATCATAAAGATAATGACCCCCAAGAAATATTAGTCCTAGATAACAATCCCCGAAAATCCTTGGGGTCACTATCTAAACAAGATCCGACAATTCATGTAGATTTATAATACGACAATAAAGACCAAGACATAAAAACAAAAATTATAATATAAAAGTTGATTAAACAGTTAGTTAAATCGTAAAATATTTATGTACATAGGCTGAAACACTGAACACCTAGTAAAAATATATAAGGAGATATTTAAGCTCGGACACTGGACATAAAAACATATGGTGAGACACTCAGGCTAAGATACTGAACGTGAAATGTATGGTGAGACACTTAATTTTAAGAAATTGTACATAATACTAAAACACTGAAACAAGATATATAAACAAAGTAACAGAAACACTCTTATCATCTCAAGTGGTCCTAACATGGAATGCTCTATGATGAAGTCGTGTGACAGGCGAGAGGGAAAAGATTCCCCAGTTCAAATTTAAATCTCTTTCTCTACACTTTCTCTCAGTTTCTGATTATTTCCTCTATCTCTTTCATATGCATAAGCTTTCTTTCATCTTGCTAACCAATACCTATGATTACCACTTCCAAGTGCTGATAGCAAACAGTTTTATATGAATAGTGTGGCCATTTCCACAGCCGTCAAAATTTACTATCTTTGGCCCACTGAAGATCCCATCAACAGCAGCTCACTGCTGCTTACCTGTAAGGAAATCTTGAAATAAACCTATAAATATCCACCAACTCCCACATTCTGAAGTTTATAAATAGTGCCTTGTGATTTACCCAATCGAAAGCAGCACTAAAATCTATTTGGATTACTCTACACTCAAAACCCTTATCAAGGTTCTCTTGCAAATTTCATGTCAAATCTAAAAGAGCATCGCAGCTACCTAAGTGCTTGCTATATGCGTATTGACTATCAGCTAACAATCTTAGATTTCACATAATTATATAGTGGCTTAAAAATAAGTTTTTCTGCTACTTTGGATAGCAAAGAGAGAATAGAAATTGGTCTATAGTTACTGCAGTCTGTAAATATGCCATTCTTTGGAACAGGCACTGTATTACTGAGCTTGTGATCACCTGCAAAGATGTTACGTCGACCTAAAAATCTATACAGTCTACTAATCTTGGGAGACAGCACACTAAAAACATTTTTAAAAAAACAAAGGCAAAAAACCATCTGAACACTAGTACTTTGATACTGTATTACTTTCTCGAGCAATGCTTTAGCAAATCAAACATTTATTTAAAGAACAAATGCAGACTCTGAGTGCAAAGTTAAGATCAAGGATTTCATGTATGAAGCGTATATTATCCCAAAACTAATAGGTTTGTTAGAGTCATTCACCATGGGAAGTGTCCCACCTTTGAAAAAGTATGTTGCTTTTTACAATGATGGCGATCTAACTTCAAAAGAGCATCTGAATGTCTCCAAAAGAAGACTGGCAACTTCCTGCCACAGAGCATTAAACAGTAAGGAAAGAATATTCTAGTCAAGGCAGGTAATGATACACAGGTAGCCTTACTGACTAACTTCAGACCTTCTTCAGATGGAAATATTCACGCAGTTACCCCTCATAGGTCCTTCAACACACACAAAAAAGGGGCATAATTCAGCAAAGACCCATACAACTTCTCTAATGAAGAAGTTTTATGCAGATGACACAGCAAAACCATCTTACTGACCTTCTCTTCCAAACATTTGCCTGTCTGCATAACTATTGGACATTCGCTCATCAGAGTTAAGAAATTCAAAAGCATACCTAGCCAGTACTTCAAGAACTGTGAATATTGTCACAGGGAATTAAAGTTCCACAACAAACAGAAATGCTATTATCTGTTCAATAAAGCATGATCTTGTGGGTCAGTGTCCTACTGACAGATTTTCTTTCACAGTAAATGTGGGCATTCCTCAAATTCAGAAATTAGCCATCTATATGATTTTGAACAGAGGTCCTGGAAACTGCAAAGAGAGGATATAAAGATAGGTGGTGCTGAGTGAAAGCTGATGGGAACTAATAAAGCCCTGAATCAAGCTATGCCCTTACCTTGATCTTCCACCTCTCTGGGACAATATACAAACAAACTCTCAAACCATCCAAGGGACTCTGTCTCTAAGCCTGATTCTCCTGCTGCAACTGAATCCACTGAGGCTGAGGCAAGGAAGGAAGAGGAAGACCACTTCCCAAAGGAATTTAGTTCAGCTAAGTTACTCCTAAGAAAAACACATACATATGGTTTATGTTATTCTTGGGAATAACACAATCAATAAAGTCCAGTCCGACACCCCGGAATCTGTTACATTTCTGTGAAGGAGACCAAGAAGTATTTAAAGTTTTGTGTTTCCTAACAATGAGAAGCAGGGAAGGCCTACTTTTGCCTAAAGGTGCTAAACCCTTAAGAATTTGAATTCCTTTGCTATGCTCACTGAATATCCTACTATTACTACAGGTTCCATTTCTCATGATGACTCAACTCATCAATAACCTAAACCTCTCAAAACCAGAGACCCCCAATTTCTTCTCATGCTGCTCAGAGCAAATAACCTTTTAAGGTTATGCTTCCTCTCCTAAGCTAGTATGTCTGGCAAAAACCCAAATAATTTTTCAATTCAAGTCAGACATTTTTGCAATGGAACTAAAAGAATCTGTAGGCAATTATCATGTCAATCCTGGATTGAGTTATGCCATTTTTCACTCTTCTGCTTCTACTTCCTTGCAAACTGCGGCTATTTCTGTCATTATAGACAAACACTTGACTATTTGTTTCCTGTACCTTCCTTCCAGGTGTGGCTTCAGTGGAAACAGTAATCAGAATTTAATCATTCAGCCTACCACTCCATTCCTACTATTTGGTGATATCAATGCTTGTAATCCTTTGTGGGGTAATGTAGTATTGAATCTAGATTGGAAAATAATAAAAGATATTCTTAACAATAATCCAGTGACTTTACAGTATACAGTACCTTTCCTGATCCCTATGGTAACTACTTATTTGCCACAGACTTGAGGTTATACTCTTCTAGCAAGCACTTAGATTTTGTTTGTTCAGTCGATGAATATTTAGAAGTGAACACTTCCCAATTTTCTTAAAACATGTATCAATATCCTTACTGAATTTCCTGTTAAATTAAGGCTGGGAAGGCAGGGCGGAGAAAAATCAGTGAAAGTGTTATTCTTTCAACTCATATTGAGCCCTATGACTTCTTTTGCTGATGCAACCTTGAAAATTGCTCATGATGCTAAATGAAAACGAAAAATAACCCTCACAGACCTGCAGTTCCATTGTGGAACAAAACATGTAGTGCTCTTTAAAGTTATTTGAAATGTATTTTTACGATTTGACCTGGGGAAATGCTTACCATGAGCCAGTTATAGACTCTAAATGAATGATTTCGTTACTTACCTCTATCTATACATAAAATCTGACTGCTTCTGATTCAGGAAATTGTAAAAAACAAGGAAAAAGGGGGATTTTATCTGAGCTGAGGGCCCTACTCACAAGGTATTTTTAAGTAGACACGTTAGGGTAAGTTTAAAATTACGTGTATTTACATGAAATAAAATATCAGAAGATGAAATGGACTAATCAGGCATGCAAGGCCTGAGGGGTTACTTATAACAGGGAAAACTTGAAAGTATATCCGTCAGTGTGACGATGCTGACACAAGACACAGTCAAGAGAGGTTTCCACTGCTAACAAACCCTCTGTAAAAGAGAGTGGTTCACGAATTAAAAGCCAGTAAGGATGCAGTAAAATATACATAGGACAAAGCGAGCACAGAGAGTGCCAAGAAGCTTTGAACATACGATTTTCTGTAATTATTTAAGCACAGGCATTTACGTAACACTGACCTACCAGGGCAAAGGTTGATTTGGGAATACTGGCACTTAGAAAGGGAAATAAGAAGTGGATTTCGAGAATTAAAACAGTGTGGCTGATATGGAAGAACTATTGCAACAGATCACTTTACTTTGTAGCAGAGGTGGCTGCAGCAAGGAATGGCGGTGGAGGAAAGGCTGGGCTTCACTGGTAAAAAGACTAAAGGTCCCTACAAGATAGGACCATGTGGTAGCGCATGGCTCTCTGAAGGAGATGTCTCTTTCTCACGTCCAACAGTGCGTCTCTCCCGTTGTTCCTCCAGTGAGACCCTTATATGACGTTGGTTAGGGGCCAGGAGGATACCCACAGGTATATGGGGGTTGGTTGTCATCTATTACTCAGTCCCAGGTGTGCAGGCCAGCTGCCTTTTTCCCTTGATCTCCCTTCTCAGCTCTTTAGGCACCTCACAACCTCGTGTCTCTGTAAACAAATGTCTCCCGCAGTCATATGTTCCAGAAGAGAAAGTTGAAAGGGATATAAAGCGATTAAAAGGTTAAGGGAAGGGCCTATATTCCCGTCGCCCTTCCCTGTCAGGCAATGCCCAAAATGCACTGTTGTATTTACAAGCATTAAATGAAGCATTTGGTGGCTGGGATTCTTGGAAAATTATAATAACTCCCCGCCCAAGTTGACATCTCGCACCTTCGGTCAGGTGCGAATGTCTACCAAAACAAGGATTCAGCAGACAAATGCTTTATATTTCTCTGATTTTCTCGTTAACAGCACTCACTTATATTCAGTAACCTAAATCTCTCTGCATCATATGAGATATCTGAAAATTTACTTAATAAAGAATTCAATGTTTTACATTAATCGCAGAGTAAGAAAAAACATAAAGGTTTCAACCTTAGATTACTATTACTTTAAACAGGTACATTTACAACTAAAAGAAAGTTATTGTAAATATTAAACACAATAACTGTAAGTGATTTCCTTAATGTAAGTCTTAAAATAATCATGCACTTAACTTTTAATAGTTGTTATAGTCAAAGGCATACAGTTAGTTTGCCTTGAGGAGGCATTACAAATGAAATATACATGGTCTTCGTTAGGTGTCGCCATGTTACTTAAGTTGACGGCACAGTGCCAGATGTGGCACTGAAGTCAATGGTGCTTATGAGCACGAAGCTAAGTACAGTGAAGGACAGACTGTCTTTTCAATTCACGGACTCGAGGTTTAAATTATAAAGGAATAACAAAGAAGGCAAATGATAATGTTAAAGAAAAATGATGATTAATATCTAAAAATTATATTTGTTAGCCAATGAAAATGGCTTAGGTTTATTCTTTTGCTCAATGGTCTTCAAAAGGAAGTCGCAGGACTTACAAAATTTTGATGTCTGTCAATTGTACTCTGCATTGGCAGAGTGGGAACAAGGTAAGATATAAGCCTTTGTCAGGCATAAAATAATATGATTAACTGAAAAAATAATGAAAGGAAAAATGTTAAAGGAAATCGATAAATTACAGAGTTATAAGAAAAGTAAACAGTTGAGGAAACCTGACACCCTCTTCTGGATAGAGGTGCCAAGGAACTTCGTAGGATGAAAGGGTGGCACGGTGCCAATTTTGAACTTATAGGGTTTTGGGTATATGCGATTTTACCTTGGGATGGACTATGCTGTGCGGGGTAAGACACAGGCAGGGACATCCAGTTACTGGACATTACTCGCTGTGATGCCTAAATAAGACATCCGCGATTTTGTTATCGCTGCCTTTGATGTGCTCGATCCTCCAGTTGTAATCTTGGAGGTCGAGGCACCACTGCATTAATCGGTTATTTTGATTCCTGAAAGTTGTCAGATATCTAAGGGGATTGTAGTCCATGAAGACAGTTAATGGAAACTTATGGTTGGCGTGGTAGGATTCGAAGTGTTTCATGGCTAGGACCATACCCAGTAATTCCTTCTCTATCGTACTGTACCTGGTTTCTGCAGGTTTTAACTTCTTTGAATAGTAGGTGACTGGGTGCCTAATGCCATCCCTTTCTTGGAACATTACTGCCCCAATGCCAGCGTCGCTGGCATCAACCGCCAGACAGAAAGGTCTCTCGAAGTCGGGTGTGTGGAGAACAGGCTGACTGATCAAAACAGCCTTAAGATGGTCATAGGCCTTCTCGTATTCAGCAGTGCACTGGAAGGGCTGCTTACCGCAAAAGAGGTTGGTTATGGGGGAGGCATTGTCAGTGAAGCTCGGAATAAAGCACCGGAAGTACTGCACCATTCCAACAAATCTCTGAGCTTCCCGCTTTGTCCTAGGGTAAGCCATGTCCTGTATAGCGTGGACATTCACATCCTATGGCATCACCTGTCCGTTCCCCACACGGTGACCGAGGTAGGTTATTTCGCCGACTCCAAACTGGCATTTTTTTAAGTTGATGACCAGGCTGGCCTTGCTCAGGGAAGCAAGGATCTGGTCCAATATTTCCAAATGCTCTTCCCAGGTGTGAGCATAGGTATCAATGTCATCCAGGTAGACTACGCAGTTCTTTATTCCTGCTAAGACCTTGTTCATTAAGCATTGGAAACAACTGGGAGCGCTCTTTATCCCAAAAGGCATGACTCAGCACTGACAGATTCCCACAGAGGTGATGAAAGCAGTCCGGGGGCATGACTCCTCGTACAGCGGGACCTGCCAATATCCCCTCTCCAGATCCACCTTGCTTAGATACGGGGCACCCCCAAGGCTGTCTAAGCAGGCTTCAATGCGTGGAAGGGGATAGGGCTCGGGCTCTGTAGCTTCATTTAGTTTCCAGAAATCTATGTATAGCCTGTCACCTCCCTCCTCCTTCGACACCAAGACCATGGGTGAGGTCCACGGGCTGTGGCTTGGCTCGATGAGGCTGAGCTCAATTTGGAGCTGCACCTGTTCCTTGATCCTTCAGGCCTTTTCAGGATTCACCTGATAGTAGCCTTGGGCAATGGGTTTCACGCCGTCTCGTAGGTTGATGGAATGTTCCAGGACATCGGTACATCCAAGGGTATCCCGGATGACTTGGGGATGGCATTGCAGCATCTGCCATATGTCCTCTCGGTGGGTGACCTCAAGGCCAGGGGCAATGAAGTCCAGGTTTTGTAAGACCTCCGAGTTTGACGAGGGGTTGGGAGCCAGAGTGACAGTGCCAACTACGGCCCCGGGAGCTGAAGGTTCATCCTTGGGCTCCTCTTCTGCTCGAGTCTTATAGGGCTTGAGCAGGTTGATGTGGAGCCACTTGGCTCTCCTCTTACCACAATCAACAAGATAGGTCAGGGCCCCTCTTTTCCCTAATATCTTGTGGGGTCCTGTGAAGTGGGTTTCTAGGGGCTGTGTGGCTCCAGTACGGAGGACCAGGACCTGATCTCCCAGGTTGAAAGAACGGGTGCGAGCCGTTTGATTGAATTTGATTTGAACTCTTTCTTGGGTGGCCGCCTCCATTGCCTGTGCAACTGCCCATGCCGCCCAGAGGTTCTTTTGGATATTGGGCAATTCTGTAACCCAATCCACCTTTGCCAGGTCCACCCAGGCTTCGTAGAGTATGTCGAGGGGGGGCCCGTGTGGAGTGGGCGTATAAGAGTTCGAATGGGCTGTAGCCTGTTGTCTCGGAAGGAGCATGGCGTGCAGCAAAAAGGGCATAGGGGAGATTTTCCTCCCATGATGCTCCTCCTTCATGCTCGAGCTTTTTCAGTGTTTTGGAGAGAGACTGGTGGAATCTCTCTATGATGCCCTGGCTCTCTGGGTGATACGCCGTCAAGTGGTAATGTTGAATCCCGTGGCTGGCCATGCCATCCCGGAACTCCTTCGACGTGACGTGTCTGCCCTGATCCGTTTGGATAATGGCAGGGAATCTGAAACGGCAGAAGAAAGATATCAATGCCTTGACTGCATTCTTGGAGCTCTCACTCCAGACAGGACTGGCCTCGGGATACCTCGTAAACCTAACGATGATGGTGAGGCAGTGATTATTTCTGGACTTACTTTTTATGCGCCCTTGGGCCGTGAAATAGTCGATGACGACGTCCTGGAAGGGGACGCTGGCAGAGGGTATGTTTTGAAGGGGGCCTTGGGGAACAACCTCGTTGGCATTTCCGGATATCTGGCAGGTGGGGCAGGAGGACACGAATGCTTTGACCATCTTCCGTAGGCCAGGCCAGTAGAATTTTCCCTCGATGGCACGGGTGGTCATCGTGACACCAAAGTGCCCACTGATACCATCATGGGCTAGACTAAGGACGTCGTGATGGAGGACAGAAGGGACCACGACCAGCTTGTGGTGGACGTGAGCAGGTTCGTTTGGCCCTCGGGTCACTCGGTACAGTACGTCCTCCTCCAGTAAGTATTTGTCCTCCACGAGGTCCATCAGGTCCTCTTCATCGGTAGCAGCTTCCAAGCGGAGGCGCTGTAGGGTAGTGTCTGCCGCCTGGGCTTGGATGAGCTTCTCTTGGCTCAATGAAGGCAGTGAGGCAGCGCCTCATGTAATCAGGAGGGCAGCAGCCGCAGCAGAGACTTCTTCATCCTTGGAGGTTCCGGGTGGGTCATGCAACCATGGAACAGACTCTAGTGCAGGTCTGGGGGGATCAGGTCGGCACCCAGAGGCACTGACTTATCGGCCAGCACTGCGGCATCATGCAGCGTAATGGGAATAGGGGGTCCCTCCACTGAACGAGATCTTGGCCCAAGAGGAGAGGCCGCCCAGTCATGAGGTGCTCAACAACTCCGAAAAGATGTTCCCTCTCACGGGAGGAATCCACAGTGGTGACTCTTAACCTGACAGTGGGGAGATCCTTATGGTCTCCATCTACCCGGAGAATTGTCATCCATTCATCTTCATGGATGACAGCACCAGGAGGCACATGGTCCCGAGTGATGAGACTCACCTCCAAACCAGAGTCGATGATATTTTGTAGCTCTCGAGGGGGACTAGATCCATCAATGGGAGCTATCCTAACCAAGTTGAACCCAATCCACCCAGCAGGTTGCTTGGAGCGAACGGTGGCAAGGACGGTCTTCGGCTTAAGGTGCCGTGGACATTGCTTATAGCTGGCCAATAGATGTCCCTGCTTTCCACCGTCTTGGCATATCTCCTGGCTACAGTCTTGGCGGGGTATGGCCCCTGAGGAGGTGTGCGGCTTGTTATACTCTTTCTAAAATGATAAGATCTCTCTAGCGCGGCTGTTTGGGTCTTCGCAGGTATGGCATATCTGCCAAATGTATAACAACAACAGAGAGATAAAACCATTTCTCCCATTACAGATATCAAAAAAAATCTTTTTTGTTACGCAGAATTCCAAGTCTGTTACATAGGTTCACGAATTGATAATGGTTTTTTACGCAATAACAAGAAACGGGATCAGATTTTCTATCAATATGGCATCTAATTTTGGTGGTGTTGCCAGTACTTTCGAGCCTATCCTTTCGTTCTTCTTCTTTCTCCTGTTTTGCGTGTTCTTCTCTTGCAAGTCTATCCAGCATATCTTGTTCTTCCTTCTTCTCCCTTCTCTCCTGTTCTTCCTCTTCTCCTTTCTTTCTTGCTCTTCCTTCTCCTTTCTCTCTTGTTCTTCCTTTGCTAGTTTATCTAGCCTATCTTGCTCTTCCTTCTTTGCCTTTCTTTTGGCCTCTCTCTCCGTCTTGGCATCGTCTATTGTCTCTTCGACCCACTCCCTCAGGGCTTGTCCTGACAGTCCCATGTCCTTTCCAGCGGACATATAGAACTTAGAGTCCTCGTTTTGTTGGGTTGTGGATGTCGTAGACTTCTTGAGATAACATTTATATGGGTGTGACCCTTTAGAAAGTCAATATGTCTGAAAAGACTCAAATTTCAGGGTTTCTGAAAAACCCAAGTTTGTTCGCGATGAACTAATTTTAATGTGTCTGAATAAGACTTAATTGGTTCTTGATGAATGAATTTTAATGTCTGAATAAGACTTGGTGCGTTCTTGATGAACGAATTTTGATATGTCTGAATGATTTAGTTGTATTCTATTTCACACATGGACTCGGCCGGCTATTGCGTGAATGCTGGGTTTCCTTGGCTCGCCTCGTAGGACGTGATTTGTTCACAGGGAACGGAATTTTTTTTTTTTTATTTTGTCTCGTAGGACATGGTTTCGGATTCACGCACGGACTTCGGCGGCTATTGTGTGAATCTTAAGGCTTGGTTCGGGGAGCGTTCGCCCGTTCCCGATTTTGCCTCGTAAGGTGTGGATTTGTTCGCAGGGAACTGGTTTGGTTTTGTCCCGGACGACGTAGAAATTTGATGTTATTTCGCGTACGGACAAGGCCGGCTAAGGCGCGAATTTGTATTTTCTTGTGATAAGAAAAAAAGATTTTCTCGATACGGGTTAGGTTCGGGAGCTCAGTGAGCATCGTGACACTCTTAGAATAATAACCCCAACAAAATAAATAAAATAAAATAAACTGAAAAAATAAAAAGAAAGGATGTAGCGTAAACCTAAAAACAAATGGAGAGACACTGATAACTGGTGCAGAGGAGGGGGGTTGTTAAGGTTTACGTACGGATACAAATTGGTGGGTTAGAAAACCAGCCGTTTTTAGAAGTACACTTCTATTTATTTTTATTGAAGTGGTAAGTTCATCGTCAAGAGACGGATAAGTTAAAATTATATTATTTGCAAGTTACACTGATAAAGTTACGTATTTTGCCAGCCCTAATAAGCGTCTTTTGCCTTTCCGTATTTTTAGCCTTCCCCACATGTGCCCTGGAAGTAGTAACCACTTGGGTTTCGCAGCTGACAGCTCAAGGTCGCCTGGCTAAAGGTCGATGACCAGCGTGGGAATTTTCCCGAGGCTGACCCCACTTATACAAACATTAATCCGCTTATGGTTTGTTAAGATAAATTTTTTCTCTTAGGTTTACACAAAATTTCCCTGGGAACGGCGTGAAGGCCACGCGGTCACAGTGGACTTTTTTTTAAGCAAAACAAAAGATAACCACAAATAAACAAGGGGAGAGAGAGAGAGAGAGAGAGAGAGAGAGAGAGAGAGAGAGAGAGAGAGAGAGAGAGAGAGAGAGAGAGAGAAGAGGTTCCTAACGCTTATGAATGAAATAGCGGGAACGCTTTAAAATGAAACAGAATTTATCACGTGCGGTGCTGTGCGGAGGAATGTGTACAAATAAAATATGAAGCAAACAAATTTTATGCTTTCTGAGATTTTACTCTGCAGTGTTTGCCTAACGAGAGAGAGAGAGAGAGAGAGAGAGAGAGAGAGAGAGAGAGAGAGAGAGACTGAGCTCTCTGAATACCAGCGATACGGAAATTTGCTGATTGACCTACGTGGGATCTAAAGCATGTGCCCAGCTATTCCAAGACGACAAATTTGTCAAGGCAGTGCCCAAAATGCACTGTCGTATTTTCAAGCATTAAATGAAGCATTTGGTGGCTGGGATTCTTGGGAAATTATAACAGTATAAAAATAGTGGCTCTTTTCTAAGCAGAATGTTATACAAATATGTCCTTGCCAAACAATAGAATTATTTTAAAAATCCAAGAGAGTTCTGACCATACTATATTAATGCAGTCAGTTCTAAGACCCCAATGGGAGTTGTATGAAGAATGATAAGAAACCTAGTGACAAGTTTTCCTTTCTTGCTTCCCCTAAAAGTGAATGATACTGTGATTAGTGATCCTTCAGAAGTTATTGAGAAACTAGGACAACGTTTTCCAAGTATTTCAAGCTCAAACAATTATTCTGCTGAGTTTCAGAAAATGTTTTACTCTCACTTGGCCTTGCATCTTAGCTTTAATGACAAGGAGATACGTAAAATTTTCTCTTAAAAGAATTTAGACATGCTTTGTCTTCAGTTGAGACTACTGTCCCTGGGAAGATACAATATTCTATGAGATGCTAAAATACTCACTAAAAATTGCTAAGATCTCTTTTTTTACAAATGATAAGTAAGGTATAGTAGAATAGTATACTACCTGAGAGCCGGAAAATTGCCATAATTTTTCCCGTAAGGGAACCTTTGAGTCCACTTGCCAAAGACCAATTGCATTTACTGGCTGTTTCTGTAATCTAATGGATATGTCTAACACCAAGTTGGTGAAGTGGAATCTGAAGACTTAATTTCTCCATTTCTGTTTGGTTTTAGGAAGAATCAATCTACTCGATACTCATTGACCCATTGCCTTGATTACCTAACAAAATTACAAAATTCAGGAAGGTTTCTTTAATGTGTGTTAAAATACTAGGATTTTCTTTGATCTTGAGACGTCCTGTGATACTACCTGGCAATAAGGCATAATCCAAGTAAGAATGGGGAGCACTCTCTTTAGGCCCTTTCCCCAGGAAAAGGGAATTCCACAGGAAAGTTTCTTTAGTACTACATGTTTTGCTATAGCTTTTAACAGCATCATAATGTCAGTGTCTTCTGTAAAGCTCTCTCTTTGCTGATGACTTGATTATCTGCTCTACGAGTTATGATGTCACAGCAGGTTGTGAATCTATCTAAGAATGCATTAAATTATCTGTGGGTTTTAAATAGTTTCCACCCCTTGAGCCAAGAAGATCAAGAGAAGTACTTTCACATTTCATGTAGGTGCAAAACTATTAACTTCTGCTGGGTTCCTCCCCATGTGGAAATTCGTGACAATGAGGTAGCAGACAGGGATGCCAAAGAAACCTAAAAATAATTATTGTGCTTAGAAAAGTGTCCCCTACTCTGGTATGAAAAGAATAATGAGGAAATACATTTATGAAAGTGACAGGAATGGTGGTTGTCCCTCTTCCTTTCCCATATTAAGAAATATAAGGGCAATCGAGGATAATAATACCCACTGGCCTACAAGTTTTCATTGCAACCGAAAACTTGAAGTTACATGCAGCTAGCTGAGAATGATGCATACTTGCCTTACCTATAAGTACAATTTAGATGGTAGTGGTGTGCCAACGTGTGCTCATTGTGCCAGGTTATTGTCGGCTGAGAACATTCTGGTGCGCTGCTTCCGATTCATAGGCAGCTGGAAAAAATAGAGACTTCACCTGAAATCTTTTGCCGAGATTTTGGACAAAGAAATATAAGTTAAGATCCGAATGACTTTATTGAAAGAAATTTGGATTTTTAACGAAATTTAAGCATTTATTAATTATTATTATTATTATTATTATTAGTTCAGTAGATGAAACCTATTCACATGGAACTAACACACAGGGGCCACTGACTTGAAATTCAAGCTTCCAAAGAATTTTGGTTTCAACCTTCCACCGCAGACCCCATACTGCAGCAGTAACTGATCATGATGCATTTTTAAACTGTACGCATGAGTGTAAATGATATGCATGATGTTCATGCATTAGTATGTACTTACATGAATATGTGAATTTAATATTGGTAATATTTTAATAAAATTTTACATCCTTACTGCCACGATAGCTCACCCCGTCCATCTCAAGTGGAAACAGCAGGTATACAGATAAGAAAGGCACGCTGTTGTTACAAAAACGTTCGTCTGTATGTCCAGTGTTTTATCTTAAGCTTCTCACTCAGTGTTTACAAGTTCAACGTCTTCGCCTGAAGTGTCTCAATATTTTACTTCTTAATCTGTATAAACTTTGATATCTTAATTTTTTTCTGTTATTTTGTCTTTAGTTCTATGTTTTATTGTCGCTTAATCCAACTGAATTTTTTATTCTAGCTTTGACAACAGAATATAGTCCAGAAACATGGCCTTTAGAAATCAATGTGGAAATGTTGAGTCAGCTTCTCTTATTTAAAAATACGGGTGCTCACGCGCGCTCACACACACACACACACACACACACACACACACATATATATATATATATATATATATATATAATGTATATTATATATATTTATATATGAGCCACGACACCGCATATGTTGAAATTAATATCACACTGTACTACTGTATTGCAGATTTATCAGCAGACTCGACTGTAATATATTTTCGTCACCAATACCTGAAGGGCCGCTGGTTTTAGGCATTCATATCTACGCAATGTAAGTTAACAATTCAGCCTTGTTATTATTATTAACCCTATGATTATTGGAATATCATACTCACTGTGAAGTACTGATGTTGCTGTTCGCAATGTCATTCTTTTCCCATCTTGGGTTAACTATACACCTGTGTGTGTGCCATCTGCTTACTAGTGCCCCTATCATTTGGACCGCACGAAAGTGTGGTAAAATTTTAAATGGTACGAGAGGCCTGGTGCCGATCTCTGAACTCACGCAAAAAAACTGAGACCTCATTATTTTAGTTATTAATAGCAGTCAGTGACAAAACAAATCATGAAAATCTGCCAGAACCTCGGCTGATTTCATCTCTGGATAATTATTCGCCAATAATATAAGTCGAGTTATCGCAATATCTTCGGTTAATTTAGAATGCTCTTATGTTCTTATTCTTCACCGGCCTTCTGACCTCGAATATTTTATGCAACTTCGAAGGTAGCGTATCGAAATTCTTCATTGTAATGAAACCATAATGAGGAACGAGAGTTCCAAATCACCGCAGAAGTACGTGTAACTGGGCGCTGAAGGGACGAACACCCTATAGCATTGTTTAAAATAAGCCAAGTAAAGCAAACTGTAGGCAGTACCTCCTCAGGCATAAAAGCAGTCTTTCCGCAGAAACGAATAACCTGTAATGAGGACACGTCAGCTTTTCTCGTCTTTTGTGTGATTTTCCATAGCATGAACATTCGCTCTAGTGTACTGTTCTGCACGGATGGGACGCAAGCTAATATTTTCGTTCACTTAAAAAGCATAATGTTAATAATACTATGAGAATATGTCGATTACAATCCTGTGGTTTTTTAGTAAATTTACTCAGGCGTATCGCTGTGAAAAACCTCCCCTGTTTTGTGCCATGCATTCAATTCAGTACAATGCAGGAGATCGCTGGAAAACATTGATAATAAAACTGTGTACTTTGTTTCTAGGGAAGACTTGACTCAACTGGACGAGGAAACTGCTTGCGCACTCCAGCTGTTCTCCGAGGATCAACATCCTGCAAGCTCCAAGAGCGGCAAATACTCCGCCAGCAAGGAGGGGCTCAGCGTCTACGCACTCCTCAGCCGGACATCTTGCCCTATGTCTCCTCCCATACTCAGGTATCACAGTATCTTTCATCCATAGATATTCAGCATCTGGTTAAGATATTGCTTACGTGTTTACAGAGCAGCAGTTTCTTAAGTGGTTGAAAATAATTTTTGTTAAAATTATTTTCAACGTGAAAAAGCTGTTAAGAGAGCGAGGTGGTCGGTTGAGAGATGAGTCTTACAGAAGGGAGCTAGCATCTTACAATTAGTGTTAAACAATAATGTAATGTTCTTTTTATTATTCTTTCCTTCTGTTTACGTCTGCTATTCGTTTAAGAAGATTACTTCTTTATAGATGTTGATCTTTCTAACTTTTGTTATGTAGTAGCGTAGTTTTCCCAGGAGGCTTTAAGACGATACTTATTAGTTTCTTCATTCATTAGCACCAAAGAAACAAATTTACAATAGATGTACAAGGTGATCTGTAGTATAAAATATAGGGTGAGTCAATGCGAGCCTTTCTTCTTATATCAACCCACAATCGATGAGGCTTGCAACCTCATGCCATTCTCTCTTCTTTGTTCTGCAGTCTTTCCTTCTCTGCTACCTTCTCTTGTCTGCTCTCCTGTTCCTTCTCTGTTGCTCTCCCTCAGAACTGGACTTGATAAGGATTTCTGGAAGGCTCTGTCCAGCCCCTTTGTAGGTGGAATCTTGGTCTCTGTCCTGCCTTTGTAGATGCTTAATTGGTTAGGCTAATCAAAAGACAGCCCATTTTGGGTGGATATTTGGGAAATACACACCCTTCAAAAGGAGGTGCTTTGACTTCACCGGAAATTATGAATTCCAGCAGCTGTTTATCCAACTAAGACCACCATTCGTTTTGTTACGAATTCCTCGTGATTTTCAACTAGATTAAGTACAGTCGTAATAGCTTCGTAACCACGACATACGACATAATCATAACGCATATCCGAGTTTTGCTTTTGTAATCACAACACAGGTTTCACTTTCGTAGTGGTTTACAAATCTTTTATGAATTTTCAGGTCGACTAAGCGTTCCTGAGTTCTGGCCTTGGCACCACGATATAGCCAAAACACAGAGATGTTTGAAATTCTCTCTCTCTCTCTCAGTTCGTTTTCTTAAATCTCTCTCTGTCCATCAATGTTTATCAATGGAAGGTTTCTCTCTCTTTCTCTTTCGTTATTTTAATTAACATTTAAAACATTCAGAATTTTTAGTTATCATTACAATAACAACTGCATATGTGACAGAGTCACACCAGGCTTTCGCCTGGCTTTTCCCCTACACATCAAAATTGCCCAGTCTCGTTCAAGATCTGTATTTGTATATATGGATCTTGGCATGGCTTATGATTAAGTTGAAAAGGTTAAGAAGAAGGTTCACTGATAACTTTAACGGATTTAAGATACATGTTGGAAATAAGTGCTGACCAGTGGGTATATTCAAGGCGGGATTTTGTTAAGTTTATCTACATATAACATCGTTGTTATTATTATTTTGGAATTTTTTTTAATGTGATAGAGTATTCATGAAACAACACAAAAGGCTATAAATTACTTAAAGAGCTTCCACAAAACAGAATACCGATCATGTGAAGTTGGAATTACTTAAAGAGCTTGCACAAAATAGAATACCATGAATTGAAGTTGGAATTACTTAAAGAGCTCCCACAAAATAGAATACCATTAAGTGAAGTTGGAATTACTTAAAGAACCCCCATAAAATAGAATACCAGTATGTGAAGCTGGGATTACTTAAAGAGCTACCAGAAAATGGAATACCATGAATTGAAGTTGGAATTATTTAAAGAGCTCCCACATCTCAAAGTTAGCTTAGCAATTCCTTGGTGTATTCCACTTGAGTTTCTAAAGATTCTTCTTCCACCTTATTGGCACAAAACAGAATACCATTAATCGAAGTTGGAATTACTTAAAGAGCCCCCACAACATAGAATGCCATTAATTGAAGTTGGAACTGCTTAAAGAGCTACCACAAAATAGAAAACCATGAACTGAAGTTGGAATTACTTAAAGAGTTCCCACAAAATAGAATACCATTAATCGAAGTTGGAATTACTTAAAGAGCTCCCACATCTCAAAGTTAGCTTAGCAATTCCTTGGTGTATTCCGCTTGAGTTTCTAAAGATTCTTCTTCCACCTTATTGGCACAAAATAGAATACCCTGAACTGAAGTTGGAATTACTTAAAGAGCCCCCACAACATAGAATGCCATTAATTGAAGTTGGAATTACTTAAAGAGCTACCACAAAATAAAGTACCATGAATTGAAGTTGGAATTACTTAAAGAGGTCCCACAAAATAGGAAACCATGAACAGAAGTTGGAATTACTTAAAGAGCTCCCACAAAATAGAATACCATTAATCGAAGTTGGAATTACTTAAAGAGCCCCCACAATATAGAATGCCATTAATTGAAGTTAGAATTACTTAAAGAGGTACCACAAAATAGAATACCATTAATCGAAGTTGGAATTACTTAAAGAGCTCCCACATCTCAAAGTTAGCTTAGCAATTCCTTGGTGTATTCCACTTGAGTTTCTAAAGACTCTTCTTCCACCTTATTGGCACAAAATTGAATACCATTAATCGAAGTTGGAATTACTTAAAGAGCCCCCACAACATAGAATGCCATTAATTGAAGTTGGAATTACTTAAAGAGCTACCACAAAATAGAGTACCATGAATTGAAGTTGGAATTACTTAAAGAGGTCCCACAAAATAGGAAACCATGAACAGAAGTTGGAATTACTTAAAGAGCTCCCACAAAATAGAATACCATTAATCGAAGTTGGAATTACTTAAAGAGCCCCCACAACATAGAATGCCATTAATTGAAGTTAGAATTACTTAAAGAGGTACCGCAAAATAGAATACCATTAATCGAAGTTGGAATTACTTAAAGAGCTCCCACATCTCAAAGTTAGCTTAGCAATTCCTTGGTGTATTCCACTTGAGTTTCTAAAGATTCTTCTTCCACCTTATTGGCACAAAGTAGCATACCATTAATCGAAGTTGGAAATACTTAAAGAGCCCCCACAATATAGAATACCATGAATTGAAGTTGGAATTACTTAAATAGCTACCACAAAATAGAAAACCATGAACTGAAGTTGGAATTACTTAAAGAGTTCCCACAAAATAGAATACCATTAATCGAAGTTGGAATTACTTAAAGAGCTCCCACAACTCAAAGTTAGCTTAGCAATTCCTTGTGTATTCCACTTGAGTTTCTAAAGATTCTACTTCCACCTTATTGGCACAAAATAGAATACCATGAACTGAAGTTGGAATTACTTAAAGAGCCCCCACAACATAGAATGCCATTAATTGAAGTTGGAATTACTTAAAGAGCTACCACAAAATAAATACCATGAATTGAAGTTGGAATTACTTAAAGAGGTCCCACAAAATAGAAAACCATGAAAGAAGTTGGAATTACTTAAAGAGCTCCCACAAACTAGAATACCATTAATCGAAATTGGAATTACTTAAAGAGCCCCCACAACATAGAATGCCATTAATTGAAGTTAGAATTACTTAAAGAGGTACCACAAAATAGAATACCATGAACTGAAGTTGGAATTACTTAAAGAGGTCCCACAGAATAGAAAACCATGAACTGAAGTTGGAATCACTTAAAAAGGTCCCACAAAATAGAATACCATTAATCGAATTTGGAATTAATTAAAGTGCCACCACAAAATAGAATGCCATTAATTGAAGTTGGAATTACTTAAAGAGCTACCACAAAATAGAATACCATGAACTGAAGTTGGAATTACTTACAGAGGTCCCACAAAATAGAAAACCATGAACTGAAGCTGAAATTACTTAAAGAGCTCCCACAAAATAGAATACCATTAATCGAGGTTGGAATTGCTTAAAGAGCCCCCACAACATAGAATGCCATTAATTGTAGTTGGAATTACTTAAAGAGCTACCACAAAATAGAATACCATGAACTGAAGTTGGAATTACTTAAAGAGCTCCCACAAAATAGAATACCATTAATCGAAGTTGGAAGTACTTAAAGAGCTCCCACAAAATAGAATACCATTAATCGAAGTTGGAATTACTTAAAGAGCTCCCACATCTCAAAGTTAGCTTAGCAATTCCTTGGTGTATTCCGCTTGAGTTTCTAAAGATTCTTCTTCCACCTTATTGGCACAAAATTGAATACCATTAATCGAAGTTGGAATTACTTAAAGAGCCCCCACAACATAGAATGCCATTAATTGAAGTTGGAATTACTTAAAGAGCTACCACGAAATAGAATACCATGAATTGAAGTTGGAATTACTTAAAGAGGTCCCACAAAATAGAAAACCATGAAATGAAGTTGGAATTACTTAAAGAGCTCCCACAAACTAGAATACCATTAATCGAAGTTGGAATTACTTAAAGAGCCCCCACAACATAGAATGCTATTAATTGAAGTTAGAATTACTTAAAGAGGTACCACAAAATAGAATACCCTGAACTGAAGTTGGAATTACTTAAAGAGGTCCCACAAAATAGAAAACCATGAAATGAAGTTGGAATTACTTAAAAAGGTTCCACAAAATAGAATACCATTAATCGAATTTGGAATTAATTAAAGTGCCACCACAAAATAGAATGCCATTAATTGAAGTTGGAATTACTTAAAGAGCTACCACAAAATAGAATACCATGAACTGAAGTTGGAATTACTTACAGAGGTCCCACAAAATAGAAAACCATGAACTGAAGCTGAAATTACTTAAAGAGCTCCCACAAAATAGAATACCATTATTCGAGGTTGGAATTGCTTAAAGAGCCCCCACAACATAGAATGCCATTAATTGAAGTTGGAATTACTTACAGAGGTCCCATAAAATAGAAAACCATGAACTGAAGCTGAAATTACTTAAACAGCTCCTACAAAATAGAATACCATTAATCGAGGTTGGAATTGCTTAAAGAGCCCCCACAACATAGAATGCCATTAATTGAAGTTGGAATTACTTAAAGAGCTACCACAAAATAGAATACCATGAACTGAAGTTGGAATTACTTAAAGAGGTCCCACAAAATAGAAAACCATGAACTGAAGTTGGAATTACTTAAAGAGCTCCCACAAAATAGAATACCATTAATCGAAGTTGGAATTACTTCAAAAGCTCCCACAAAATAGAATACCATTTTGTGAAGTTGGAAAGGACAGACTGAAGAGAGGAAAGTATAGCTAATTGCACATGAAAAAGGAATGAATAAATAAGGTGAGGAATGTAAATTGTGCTTAATTGATTGCGTCCGCAAGATCTAGATGTTATACTATTTTGAATGAAATAAAAGCAACCGAATAATGGTCATGATCATATTCAGGTTAACAGAAAACTGAAATTTGTTACTATAAAAATTTCAAACACCGATACACGTAACACCAATATAGCCAACAGGTAAACACAAGATTAAACAAATAAAAAATGTTTCGAAGTTTCTTCGGCACAGTCAAGTTTTCTGTACAGCGTACAATGCTGAACGAAACTCACAGCCACGGCCCATGAAACCCTGAGCCGCAGACCATGAAACTTTCAGCCATGGCCTGGTGTGGCCTGCGTCGTTGGCCCTTATAACGCTGCCAGACGCTCGATCATGGCTAACTTGAATCTTAAATAAAATAAAAACTACTGAGACTAGAGGGCTGCAATTTGGTATGTTTGATGATTGGAGGGTGGATGATCAACATACCAATTGGCAGCTCTCTAGCCTCAGTAGTTTTAAGGATCTGAGGGCGGACAGACAAATTGCCATCTCAACTTTTAAACTAAAAATGAAGCAAATCCAACTTTGAAGGAAAAAGAAAAAGATACAATATATAACTGCACACGCACACTGACACACACTTGCTCTCTCACCACAGGCGTAGCCACCTGGTTGGCGGGATGGGGGCCACTCGGGCCATTGCATTGCATCCCCATTGGCCAATAAATATTTGTATTATTTATTTTCCAAAAATCATCACGACTGAGTTCATTTTGTTTGGAGAAAGGAAATGGTAATGCACAGTCATATTCATGTTATTCTCGCTTTTAGTAGATTTGCTCTCATCGCATTGGGGTTCCTTTCTGTGGTGTAAAATAGTTCCTCAGTTTTCTGAAGATTCCTTTGTTACGAATGATTTGTATGAACACCCTTGGAAATTTAAACTTTTCTGTTGCATCTCCGTATCCAAATACCATTGGCAGAACTTTAATAAGAAACAGCCATATGTACGACAACGGGACAGTGTACAAAATTCCTTGTAGGCGGAGTAAATTTTATGTTGGACAATCAGCAAAATACTGGTAAAAAACGGAAGGCAAGCATAAAACAGTGCCATTAGTAATCACGTAAGAGCGTGTTTTGATCCAATTCAATGGTGTAAATGACATGTTTCGTTCAAAAACAGTAATTCCATCGTGAGAACAGTAATACCAGTATAGATTTATTGAGGGCAGACTAGTTCTTTCTTCACATAATCAAATTCCAATACAAATTATATAATATAATGAGTGCTATTCACGCAGTTGCCTGCCTATTTAGCCTTATTAGATTGTTAACCTTTTCTGTTGACGAACTATGTACAAGACAGTTCTGTATTTTATGTTATCTGCAACAGCTGTAAACACCATTTAACACATTTACTTGTTTTTATCTTATGCAAATCTAGTCAAGTGTAAACAAAAGTCCGGTATATATTTTTTTAAAACTGATGAGTCAGCGAAGTTCCCCGGAAAAGGCCTGATGGCGGGCGAAACTGCTCAGACAACTTGAGATCTGTCTCTCCTTTCTTCCTCTGGCGAGTTTCATTGGGGACTACATCGAGATATTTTATCTTCGTGATCTAGAAGAATACAACTGAATATACGGGGTGTCCATAAAGTCTCTTTACAATTTAAAAAATATACTACAAAACCAAATGAACAGACAAATATGTGGAAATTTTTACAAAGTGAGGAGTAGATATTGAAGTTTTTTGCCTCATTTAATACTACTTTATATGGACACCAATAGTTGCAAGAAGCACAACAACACAATACTCGATTTCTTGCCATGTTTGCTGTGGCATAGCCTCATCAATGGTGGCAATGGCATCAGTGATCTTTTGCTTGAGATCAGTGATGTCCCATATCTTTGTTCAATACACGATATCTTCAACATAACCCCATAGAAAGAAGTCCAGTGAAGTGATATCTGATGGACGAGGTGGCAAGGGAATTGGGCCATCCCTTCCAGTCCACTGGTCTGGAAATGTTTGATTTAGGAACCCACGAACATGAAGTCCCCAATGTGGTGGTGCACCATCTTGCTGGAAAATGATGGTAGGTTGAAGGTCATCTAGTTGTGGTGCCACATATTCAGTCAAAAGATCAAGTAAACGTCTGCAGTAATTGATGCCTCGTTGAAGAAAAATGGACCAATGATTTGATTGCCCATGATCCACACCACACATTCACATTTGGACTATCTCACTGAAGTTCCCTA
>NC_089790.1:37184206-37201706 GCF_040412425.1 Macrobrachium rosenbergii
TGGCTGATTTCACCTAATACAGTCGAGTAGAGAACCACTGGGACTCCCACTGTAGATAATCAACCGATGTACAGTTTTCTTTCGAGTAAAAGTATAAATCTGGAAATGCAATATGATGAATGTTTCATTAAAATCTGTACATAAAGTAAATGTGGAGCCCGTCAGGGCTATTCGGCGCGCGCAATCAATGCAGTTTTCAAGGTCACAAGAAATGGGCAGAGGAGTTCAAAATAAGTTCAAGAAAATGTAGGAAGAATCGAGATTGCACATTAGATAAAACAACCACACTCTAACTTTGCTGTGATGCAGTGGGAATCACCCTTACGAGGCAGCATTCCACGACTGCGTCATGCACCCATTCCTCCTCCTCTGGCTGGTACTGGATGAATCATTCTGCTTTCGCTTTCACAGCACGTCATGAATCGATTGCACCAGGGGCAGCTCAACGTGCGCGACTGGAAGGTGCTTTACAACGTAAGTACGACTTCTCTCTCGCTCAGTCATGTTCCCGTCGTGGCATTCTGCGGCCGTGGCGCGTCCTCTCTTGCTACGCGTCTTCGCACCAGAAATAAATGCGATAAATAAAGAAATAAAATAATATTTATTTATATATTTGTAGGTCAAAACGGTGCAACAATGCGATTTGTTTAGGTCAATTTGGTAACGATATCAAGGGTTGTGTTGTTTGGTTTATTCAAAGGTTAAAATGGCGCAACAATATTGAGACTTGTGTCTTTTTTTTTTTTAAGTGAAAATAGAATGACAACATCGAGGGTCACGTTCTCTGGTTTATTTATGAGTCCAAATTGCGTAACGACGCCAAAGACCGTGATAGAGGGGTTGACTTTAGGTCAAAACTACTTCGTTAACATTTAGATCGAGGGCCGCGATGATTCTTTTATTTGTTGATCAATCTTACGCCACATTTGGAAGGATATGCAACTCCTTTTGTTAATCAGTAAATGTTAACAGAAAATTTAACTGAGGTTTCATCACTCAACACACTCATATAGCTTACAGAATATATACTAGCATATAAAGTCCTTTAACATGAAGAAAGTATGTATGTCGATATCTGCAGTGTAACTGGGAAAAATAATTTACCTGTTTGTGAAGATAAGGCAACCTACAGGATTTATTTCATGCATTTGCTAACGTTTTATAACTTCTGGAAGTTTAGATATTTGTACATTATATATTAAGCAACGTTTATTTTATGTATTGGTAAATTCTTGTAACCCTTAGAAGCTTTCAGGTCTGCTTAAACGTAAGCATATTTTTAAGATTGCGTTTCCTTAAGAAGTATATATACCCATTGTCTCATCACGTGTTATGTTAAAATAGATTTCAGTTAAGTTTTTGAATGCAATTCTCTGTCACCTGCAAACGAAACACATACTAGCGCCATCTGTTGGCATGACGTCATCGCGGGATTCTAAATAAAGTCAACAAAGAAAATAGCAGAGCTTACTTCGCATGAGACATTAAGCCAGAATGATCCTCGCTTACCGACTGGTTAGGTTTCAAACTGAAAGTAAGAAATATTCAGAAGACAAAGCTGCGTAAGGTATTTTTGAAAGTTTACTTTGAATTACCATACTGGATTCCTATGATCACTTGTAAAGCCTTGGACCTTTTTTGTTTTTCAGTTCGGGAACTTTTCATTTGACAGCATGGCTTCCCTTCTTGATTCGCAAGACTTGTACTATAAACCCTTTTTTAGCATTCACCATCCTTTTACTATAAACCTTATTTAGTATTCAGTCCTTTTGTTGTACATCTGCATAGATTTTTTTATTATCTTATTACTAAACTCTAACAAAAACCAAAGACTACAGTACGAGCACATATAAAATAAGGTCAAAATTCTACATGAAATTTTCAGTTTAATGTTTATTGTATTAATGTGCAGTGGTCTTCCTTGTTAAAACGATCATTATCGGAAGGGGAAGTGCAGTTTTGTGAAGAATGCCAAGTCATTTCTGAGACTGAACTGTTGCATTAGGCGCTGATATTATTTTCTTCACTTCCAATATGAATCTTATAACGATCCATATCTATTCCCCTTTACAGTCTCTCTTCAACGCCATCCTCATAGGTGAACTGTGCCAGGACCAGGATAAAGATATTCCAGTTTTCAAGCAGGTAAGAAAGAAATATTATTCCATCATTTTGCTGGGCAATTTCGGGGAGTTTTCAGGCGTTTCGAAACACTTCTGGTCCTCTGCCTGTCACAACAGAACACTCATAAAAGGAAAGATATATTACTAATAAAAACAAATGGACTCCAATGAGTAATTCTATAATACAGTGTTGATAACGCAATTATTGTGGTTTAAATGGATATCATTATCGTTCAATAATACTAAGTGATACTTAAGTCTGGGTTTCTCTGAGGCAAAGGGCAGTAGCAACTACTATAAAGTAATTACAGTTTGAGCGTTGCCATAGCATTATGTCCACAAGAGAAAGTATGTAAGGGCGGAAAGTTCACACATCTGATCCGTTTACATACTGTACATGTTGCATGTGTTCTGAAAACCTTAAAGCCAAAATTAGTGGTAAAATGAAGAAACTCTTCTTGCATGTAAGGTAAGGAGAGTCAAGTTCAGCGTCATAACAACTACCCTGTCTTGGTTGTGACTGTTTGCTGAAGCGTCATGGGAAAGACAGATTCTGCGATTTTTTTCACAAATGCTGAAAATATGAAGTTACTTTAGTACAAGCTTACGTACGATGCAAAAGAGTTTCTCAGCCGAGTGAAAATGGAACGTCAATTTATAATTACAGTCAAGTGAAAATGAAAGCCTATGGGAGAGTAGCAGAGGGGCAGACCCAGTTACAAGTTTAGTTGTAATCCAGTCATAGATTTTCAAGATCAGAGATATTTTTGTTTGGTATCCCTACGTACTTTGAATAGCTCAAAAGGTAAAAATGTAACTGTTTCAACTTTCAACGGGATGGGAAAAAGGACAGTGTCCCGTCATAAAGATCAGCAGATACGTAGACAAAAATATGCAAATAAAGAGAAGTCAGTTTTAGAACAAATTGTTTTTCGTTCGTTCCCAGACCAGCGAGTGCGTGGCAGAGGGGCTGTACCACGCATGTTTTCTCATCCAGCGCATCTTGGACATTGAGCAGTCGGAAAGAGAAGCCAGATTTGTAGTCAGACCAGGAGTCGATACAGAACTGGATGAAAGTAAGTTGACAGACTCCTCTTTAAAATTTTCCAGTTCTACATAAATATGAATCCAGGTAAAAAAAAAAAAGTCACAGAAAAAAAAGTCACACTAATCTTTCCTAGATAGTGACCCCCATGGGTTTTAACCCGGTACGTATCCACCTTTGCGGCGTGTTTAGTAAAAGCTTTTGGGGATTACTGTTAAAACAAACAAAAGACTGTAAATATCGTAAAGATAATGACCCCCAAGAAATACTGTGAAATTTCCCATGGCTGTATTATTACCAGCCATCATAAATTAACGTGACTTTCTTCTGTGACTTTTGTTCCTAGTCAAAATTGTGACTTTTTTCCTGTGACTTTTTTACCGGTCACCCATGAATATACCCGACTGCAATGACATCAGTCTATGCTAGGGTAACTTACAAGTCATTCAGTTAGGTAATACATCACTTGTGCGATTACATATTGCAGAATGCCAGTTTTCGTGCTCACGTGTTTTACACGATGGACTCAAAGTTATTAAGATGAGAAAACATGTTTGCCATAATTTTTACATGCAACTAAATCTTACACCACGGGGCTATCAGGCTATTGCCCCCGTATGACGGTCTCCCGCAGCATTTGGGATGAATTTCCGTTTCAAGGTCAACTTTCGCATTTTCCTTTACCAGTTGTTTGTTTTCAATTATTAAAATGACGTATATTTTCTGTTTATTTTTATCTATTGCTATTGATTAGATGCTTTATTTATTTTTATTCGCTATATTTTCTTCCATTGCCTTTCATCTTCATCTCTGCTCTTTTTTACCTTCCTTAAATATGGGCTTTCTATTATGCTGAAGTTTGGTAGTCAGATTCATGGCCTTCGTGGTTATTTCATAAAAAAAGTAGGTGTACAATAATAATAATAATCATCATCATCATAATCATAATCTTCATTATCTTTTTCTTTCCTGACTTCCGAGTTTCGTCCTAACTATGAACAATAAATAAGTTCTGTCTTGTGCATTTTTCAAGTCTGTGACAAAGACAGCCACTAGTCAAAGAAGACAACGTTTGACACCCCAGTTAGATGCAATTTATAAATCTTTTCGAAATGTAGTAATGAATCAATGAAACCTCACCAGGATTGCCAACCTTTCCTCTTCGACAGAGAAGCGCCGATTCAGCGGATTAGGCGAACTCATGCAGCGGGTCGCCGAAATAGAGTTGGCACGCCTTCCCCAGGAAGTCGAATCTTGCAGTATCATTTACCTGCCCCACGTGGGCTACCTCTTGGCGTTCCCTCCTTCACCTGAGCTTAATGAGATCCTACCTGCACGCGATTACAACTTACCTGGACTTGAGTTTATGTTTCCGGACAGCGGACCTGATACTCTACAAAAGTTTCACCTGCTGTGGTAAGTCACAAGCATTACTGGAATTATGTGGGGCCGACGTTTTGACATGAAGGTGGATAGACCCTGTTTTGTTTTAAGTCAGGCATACACACACACACACGAGTGTATACTGCTCGGCTAAGTTTTTTTTCTCCGAAAGTGAGTCCCAAATCAATAGGTGAAGTTTGAAAAAACCACAAATTGGAGAACAAATACATTTGAAAAATCCACATACAGTTCCGGGGCGTCATGCTCCCTCTTCAGTGTGGAGACACCAAAGAAGGCGCATGACGCTCCGCCACTGTAAGTGCATATTTTAAATATTCTGTTCTCCAGTTTGTGTTTTTCCAAGTTTCAAAGTTCGATAACATCTGTTAATAGCAACAGCTGAAGTCACTTAATCATCAACATAGATAGGTTAAACTAATTCCCAGGCAACATAGATAGAAACCACATAGGTGATGGTGTATGAGGAAGTTGAAGCGCCACTTCTTTTCAGAGATCCCCGTAGGAGGTAGTGCCGTCAGTGCACCTCATGCGGTGCACTGTAGCCATTACTTGAGGTTCTCGTCTTTCTTCCATCTTACTTTCCACCCTCTCCGAACAATCGATTCATAGTGCAACTGCGAGGTTTTCCTCCCGTTAACACCCTTCAAACCTTTTGCTGCCAATTTCCATTTCAGCGCTGAATGACCTCATAGGTCCCAGTGCCTGGCCTTTGGCCTAAATTCTACATTCAGTTCAATTTAATTCTTTGCAGAGATGGATCGCGAGCTGGGGGACATCCAGGTGGACATCGCCAACCACGAAACTCGAATCATGATGAGGCTGGTGGAGTCGCTCACCCGGCAAGCGCAGACCTTCACGTCTCTCGTGGGCAACATACTCATGCTGGACTGGTATGTTGCTCGTTTGAGAATGGTTCTTCATTTTGCATGAGGTGATTAAAGATTCACGTTCAAGTTTAGTGCCCTCTGTTAGCAAGACAGTAACTCCTGTGGTACCCACAAAAGGAGACTTCGTCAGGGAACTTATTCATAAAGTTTGTGATGTTCAAGTTACTTGTTAAAGTTACTATTATTAAGGCAGTTTACACACATCACTGTCTAAGCAATCCCTGAAGATATAGAAATATTGTTTTATTTCTTTTTTGACTGCCTGTTTCGTGTTGGTGTTCAATTTATATATATATAATTATATGTATATATATGCAATATTTATATTTATATATGTATATATTGTTACATGGGTCATTCGGCTGATGAGTTTAATTATTAATTACTGTGATTTATATAGCCTTGCTTTACCTGAGACCCACGTAATCCTATCAATTAAGGCTAAAAGTTACCAAAAAAGACAGATAATTAACTTAATTAGATTTGGTCGCCAGTTGAAACTAGGTTACTGAATATATTGATTTATTCTGAACACATGAATTAAATAAACCACATTGCTCAACCATCTAGTTCAACAAAAAAAGTGAATGAAATAAACAATCTTACGGGAGCTAATAACAGCTCTAACTTTGCCCCATTTCGGACACGTGATATTTCAGCATACGTTAGGGGATGATGCAACAGCTGAGAAAACTCTTGTGATGCTATTGTAAGCAATCCTAAGTGCCGGAATCGAGTATATTATTACTAATCCTTCCCCAAACAAGGTTATGACCAGGTTCCAAGGCATGCCCGATTCTGGAAGAGATGTATCCAGATAACACGTGAATTCCAGGACCTCTCACTTATCATTAATTGACTGCAAGGGATGTATCTTAAATCCAAGATATTACATTAACATCATGGAGGACAATTTATGCAATCTCACTAAACAACAATAATTGTACTTCATATAACTGACCTCATAAATGGGATATGGTTTTTCTAGGATTTCCTTATTCAGTGACTGTTTAAGAGAGAAACTTGATACAGGAAATAAGGGGGAGGTCTAAAGGGAGGACCTGGGAGTAATTGCCATCTTCAGACGCACCTTAGAATAGATAATGCAGTGATCAGTTGCATCAGAAGCCCTGGTCCATTGAAAAAGGGCAATTTCCCCTGCTGTTCCACAAGAGGGGTAAAGAACAAAGGGAGAAGGCTGAGAGAGAGAAAGACTGTGCTTGTGCTCTCACCCCAGGGTAATGGACTCCTGAGCTAGGTCAAAGTGCATGGGTGTTTGCTTGTAAGACTCCTCCCACTTAATGGCCTGCAGGTAGCCTGAAAAATGACAAAAAACTCGCCAGTACGAGGGTCATAGCAAAGTGAGCTTAAGGTATACCCTAACTAAAGGTGGCCCAAGTAAAACCTACCCTGTTGAATAGGTCCCTAAACTAAACTTCAAATCTGTCGACGACGGTTGGTGTTTTGAAACACAACAGCCAGGTCTCTGGCTTCCCTCCCTCAACTGCTTTACACAGAGAAAGCTTTTTTGTGTTTTCTTTTCTTTGTTTTTTGGTTATATTTCTACTAAATCAAGGAAGAGAGGTCGAACAGTATAATATTTGTATATATATATATTTGTATATGTATAACTGAATCACGAAAATATGGAACGTGATAAATATATAAATAAAGATAAAATCCACGAAGGAAACGGAAACACTGGAGTGCTGCGAGGCCTTTCGACACTAGTCCTTTACTTAGCAGACTGAAGAAATTTAAAAGTATGTTTACAAAGAAAGCTCATATAAATGACAGATGGTGATTATAAAGGAACCATATGTACCTGGAATCCACCACAATTGAAGAATTAGTAGAACTGCCAAAACAGGATTAAATATTTAAGAGGTTTTTACAAAGGATTAGGATCAACCGTTCAGGAGCAGGGACAGGACAATTAAAAGATTATACAGGTTCGTTACTGACCACCTAAAATTTATTTTTTTTTTTAGTACAACACAATAATTCTCTTTTTTGTAAACAATAACTTTTGCAAGATGAACATTTTTACAAATAAAATTTTTTTTTTATTATATTAAACATACGGATATATAGAAAATATATATCAAGTGGCTACCTTGTAATTAAGTCAGTGATTTTATCTTTTAGGTCATTCTTGAACATTTTTCTAATATTTCTTCAGTCTGCTAAGTAAAGGACTAGTGTCGAAAGGCCTCGCAGCACTCCAGTGTTTCCGTTTCCTTCGTGGTATTTTATATTTATATATATATATATATATTTGTATATATATATATATATATATATGTATATATATATATATATATATATATATATATATATATATATATATATACATACACACACACATATATATATATATATATATATATATATATATATATATATATATATATATATATATATATATATATATAATTCAGTGTACAATCTCTCAATAGAACAGTTTGAGTTGAAGATAAATGTTGTTTCAGTGTTAATGAATTACTGATCAGCTATTTTATTCTTCTGTCGGATTTCCTTTCTTTCTTCACTCATGTTGAAAGGAAAGCCTAAACCTTCGGGGTTGAGAACAGCACAGACTTTTAATGGCTTCAGCCACGTCCTAGTCTTTACCAACGAGTGATGAGGCAAACAACTGTCAATGTTGTAAAATTGAACCAGCCTTATGTAAGCACGAGTAGGCAAAGATCATTCTCCTAAAGAAGAAATAACTCATGTACTTAAAATGAAAAGAAGAAAGGCAAGTGATATGAGAATCTGCTTTGCTGAATCTATGGTGCCCACCAGTGAAATGGAGAATGAGTTCTGACGACCTGGTGAAATACCAGGAAAGAGAAGGAAAATATCAATGCCAAAAAAAAGCAAAAACTTGGGGAGGAATCTAAGTCTACCTCATGAAGACAGTTTAAGAAGTAGACAGTCATAGTTTATAGTGCCGTATGCATTAAGAGAGAATCTGATTAAGCAAGCATATTGATTTTTTTTTTTTTATAAAATTGGGGAAAATGAGTATCTCATAACCAGAAAAAGACTTCTAGGTGCTTTAAATCCTTCGACTGAAGCAGAAGTTCTCAGAACGCCCATGGCGATGAGTTTCCTTTAAAACAAGCGTGTCTTGGAACTGCAAAACTCCGCTGATGCTCAGAAATCCAAAACTCAAAGTTATATTCCTATCTCTTCACATAACCTAATCATTTGTTTGCAGTCACGAGGCCACCTTTGGTGAAATATTCATAAAAATCTACGGATTACATTTTGCTAAATCCGGCCGACATGGGCCAAACTGAATCAAATATACAGTAATACCGTTATAGCTGAGGTAATAGAACCACGTGTGAAATGTGTAATGGTAAGCCCCATAGAGCTCTCCACTTAATCCCTGTGGCTTTACTAGTTAATTCATCCCCAAAAGATCCTTGTCCTCAAAAGCGGATCTTTCCTAGATAGTGAACCCCAAGGGTTTTAACCCTTTGTGGCGTGTTTAGTACAAGCCCGTTGGGGATTACCGTAGAAACATAAACAAAAGACTGTAAATATCATAAAGACAATACCCCGAAATATTAGCCTAGATAACGACCCCAGAACTTTGCTAGGGGTCACTATCTAGGAAAGATCCCCAAAAGCTACTCTCCTACCACTCCCGAAATCTTAACATATTTCCTGTCATGAGGCCCAACTCCTTAACAGGATCTGGCAACGTTTGGCCAATAATGGTTTTCTAAGCAGCCAAGCAGAAGTGTTCATCCCCAGGAAAACGGGAAAATTCAAGATCCAAACCACCACTATTCATGAAAAACAAGTATTTTCAATATGTGATCGAATTGAATCGAAGAGAATGTATGTTATTCAAAAAACCACCCCAGCTCTTAAGATGTCTACAGTATACAAATGAAGGTTCTGTAAATATGAAGGTGCTCCACTCCAACAGTATCGTGAAAATCACAACTGGCTGCTGCCTGGAACTCAGCTGATTGCCCGGACCAAAAGCATCACCGTCATACCGAGGTTTAATTGACTTCTTTTATAGCAGGAACTGTGTCAGTACACAAAACCCAGACATTAATGTACAATTTAAAGAAGCACGATTTTCTTCTACGCTTAAATCTTCAAAGAACAACAAAGAGAGGGAGATGACTGATCCAAAGAAGAATAACAAGGTTAGATTATGTCAATAAAACTTAGCAACGAACAGTAATGAATACAACAGGTATACCACCCGATCTAAGACAGGGGATGAGAGAAAGATAGGTGCACACCAGAACGACAGATCGACTTGAACCATCTGCCAATTTGGAAAGCGACACATTTTAACTACTTTTCGCTCGCAAACTGTAGAAGCAACCATTTGTAAACTTGCAAATTTCTCATTGATATTGACCAGAACTTGACTTAAATAGCTGAATGTCCAAATATGTTGTTCTGCCATTCAATAACTTCGTCAGAGTTGGAGGTCTCGAGGTCTTTACATCTGACACATTGTTACTAAAGGGGTTCAACTTTCCATTTGATGAACCATGGTGGTTATTACAATTACATATTACTATTATTTTCCAGGTTGAAATCGCATCTAGAATGCCATTTAAAAACTGAACAAAGGAACTTAAACTCAAGATCATGGATACAACTAAAAATGTTGTCAGTTGTCCCAGTTTACGTCTGTATGTTTCAAGAAGGTGAAAACAGTACCTTTATCATATCGGTTTTGAGGAGATTAATTTTGCATCGTAAAAAGTTGCTAGTGTCCAGTACGCTAAACACAAAAGGTCCGTGTGTTATTGCATTTTTCTCTAGTATTTTCAAAACGTGTTTAGCATTATCAGTAACAACTCGCTGTGAGTTTATTTTATGACCTTACAATCACAAGAGTTGTGCACAGTCTACAAATTCTACAAATCGTAGTACTGTTAAAAAAAAAAAGGATTGCAAATGACTCTCGGGTCTTAATAATATACAGTAGTTTCTTATTTTCCCCAGCTTTGTCTTCATGTATGTTGATTATTCAAGCAGCTAAAACCTCCTAAAACCACATAGCTGAAACCAGAACTCAGCACTGGCTGTGGAACAATTGTACAATGAAAGCAATGGCTTGTCTAAATTGTATATCATTTCAAGCACTTTCACATATCGAGCAATAATAAACACTAATACATTAACAGTAACCTTTTGGTTGTTAGGATGAGGAATGAAGAATGGACAAAGCTATACAATCTGTTCCGTATGATTATTCAAACACTCGGATAAATTTCGGTAACTTCCATTGCATGCAGACATTTGATTATTTGGTGCTATTTTGGCTTGTTATCTATGCGTCACCTACTCCGAGGCGCTAGTACTAAACATGGCGGAAGCTTCTTGGGACTCCATATTTAATACTAGCCCCTTGGGGATCAAAGTATTACACGAGTATACACCCATTTCTATATGGTGTGGCCGACAAATTATATTAATAAACGATATCTTCGTGCGGCCGTCTACTTTACAGTTACCATACGGTGTTTAGTACTAGCACCTTGGAGTAGGTGACGCATTGATAACAAGCCAAAGTAGCTACGTTTATTTATTTGATTTATTCTCAGGAATGATTCTCATACTGATTGATTACTTATACTGAAGATCTAAAAGTTGGGCTTCGAGCGAATAGGGCCGACTCCGACACAGATTCAAACACTGGTCTCGAACTCGGAAGTGATAGGACTCGACCTCAGCACTGAAGATGAAGCAGAAACAGCTTTACACTTCAATATAATCTGTCTACCCCGTAGGGGGCTAGTGCCGTCAGTGCACCTCATACGGTGTACTGTAAGCATTACTTAGGGTTCTTTGCAGCGTCCCTGTTGCCCCTAGCTGCAACCCATTTCATTCCTTTTACTGTACCTCAGTTCATATTCTCTTTTTTTCCTCTTACTTTCCACTCTCTCCTAACGACTATTTCCGAGTGCAACTGCGAGGTTTTCCTCCTGTTACACCTTTCAAACTTTCCTACCTTCAATTTCCCTTTCGGTGCTGAATGACCTAACAGGTCCCAGTGCTTGGCCATTGGCCAAAATTCTATATTCTATTCTATAATCTGTCTAGACTGAGCAAGTAACACTAACCATCGCTCCTGCTGTAACCTTTGCAGTTTACTGGCCTTCGCTACTGTGTCCCGCGAGTTCGGATGGGTGAAGCCTGAGCTGACTACCGACCCTGTCCTGGAGATGACGGAAGCTCGTCACCCTCTGTATGAGCTTTGCACTCCCACCTTCGTCGCCAACCCCATCAGGAGCTGCCCCCCTAACCGGTGCGTTACACTGATTACTGGCCCCAATGCAAGCGGAAAGACTGTTTACCTCAAGCAGGTAAGACATCGTGGAAAATGTACTGTGCATCACAATAATACCCATGACATTAATATAATAATTTTCAATAGGATAAAGAGATTACATAGCAGTTGTACTCAGTGTATGACGAGAAAAGTTTCTCTAACGACTGGACTATCTGTGGGCTACAGCCATTATTAGTATTTCTGAAAATAGGGAAGCTAATGTAGGAACATTATTATTATTAAAATAGTTTAACCAGACCACTGAGCTGACCCTCAGCTCTCATAGGGCTGGCCCGAAGGATTAGGATAGATTACCTTACAAGGAATGACTCTGTCCTCGAATGGGGAACTCACAAGTGGAATCGTGCTGCTTCTTATGATGGGACAGGCCAGTTTTGAAACTAAACAGTTATTATATTGGCGAGTAAGTGCAATTAAATATTTGACTAACTGAACATGTGTATGTGCGTGCATTCACTTACACACACTTATATACATACATACGTCCATACATGCACGCGCACACACATATATGTATGTATATATTATATATGTATATACATATATATATATATATATATATATATATATATATATATATATATATATATATATATATATATATATATATATATATATATATATAATAGTAACGAACCCTGTTTCTGTGTGGCCGTCAGGTTCTTTAAAAATAAGATTTTAAGTATTGGGGACTAGGAGAGGTCTGAAGGACTGTGACAATCTCAAGGAGAAGGGTGCCAAAGAAAATACTCAAATTACCTTAAACCTTAATTTATTATCATTATCTACTATATTACAAAAATGTACAAGTGAGCCCAGATTCAGACAGCACAGCAAAACATCAAAAATAATAATCGATAACTTCAAATAGCACAACAAAATGGCTCGATAACCTTTAAATAACAAAAATTCCCAGCAGCAGTAAAACAGTCAATAATCATAGGCAAACATAACATTGCACAATAATAACCCTTAAATAAAAAAAATTCAAAGCAGCAGTAAAACAGTCAATAATAATAGATATACATAACATTACACAATAATAACATGAGCCACACTTGCTTCACCAACAATAATAATCATAAATAACCAGGATTCATACTCACTCAAACACATAATAACCTTGTCATATATTAATGACAACCATAACCATCAAATATTCATGATCATAATAATAACCTTGTCATATATTAATGACAACCATAAGAATTGCAAAAGATCCACTCTTGAGATGCACGGAGAGACAGACACTTTAAGAACCACGAGGACGACTTTCGAACACTTCCATGCCGACCACAGCTTCTCAGCTGCCACAGAAGAACACCTGAAAAAACTGGGGACTACACACGAGTCTCCCACTCCTCTTCAGGAACAAAATCCTCAGGAGCCACTCCTCTTTGGGAACAAAATCTTCAGGAGCCACTCCTCTTTGGGAACAAAATCCTCAGGAGCCACCCTCTTTGGGAAATCAGGAACAAAATCCTCAGGAGCCACCTCAGGAGCCACTCCTCTTTGGGAACAAAATCCTCAGGAGCCACCATCGCACACTTCCATGCCGATACCATCTCCTTGGGAACTAGGTCAAGGTCCTCCTCTGCTGTCCATAGAAAACCATCGCTGGCTGCTGTGCAAAACCATCATTGGCAAACAACCTCTGCTGCTACTGCTATTACCAACCACAAGGTGATACTTGAAAACCACCGCTGCTGTGTTCTCCTTTGAAAACTAGACGATGTGCTGCCTGAAATTTGACTGCCTTCAAAAAAAAAAAAAAAGACGAACGACACCTCGCCCCCCCCAAACACAAAATACCGGAGAACAGGTGAACAATTCAAACAATGTAGTTTGAAAACAAAACAAACCATCAGAAAACCTGACAATATATATAAATATATATATATATATATATATATATATATATATATATATATATATATATATATATATATATATATATATATAATGTTTCTTATTTGTTATTTAAAGGTAAGGAAGAAGAGAAAACAAAGCAGAAGTATACATAGAAACTTTAAAAACAAGACAATGAAAAGTCAGATTAGGAAAAAAAAGCTATTCAGCACAATTGTACAAATACAGAAAGAGGTACATGACACAAATGCAGGAATGAAAACGTCAAAGTTACCACGAAAAATGTGGTCCCAGACTTCAGACTAGGTTTTCTGAGAGGCTCTTAGCCAGTACCCCTTCCTCAATACCAACAACTTTGTCGTCTTCCTACAAGTGTAATGGAAAGGAGTCGTCAAGGTAACAAACATGGATTATAATGGAATGTCAAAACCGTAAAGAACTGAGAGGATACAACTATCCATCCATTGTGATATTTGCCATGATGGCATTCGACCAGAGTAGCAGCCACATGAAGAGACCATATATATATATATATATATATATATATATATATATATATATATATATATATATATATATATATATATATATATATATATATATATATATATACACACACACACACACACACCATAGTGAGTGTGGTCATCACCATATCAAATATTGTCATTCTCATCCATGTACAGCAGGCGGGGGGATTGTGACCACAGATTGCTAGGCTCAAACTGACTCTGTCGTAGTACACTCCTCCATTCATAAGTTTAAGACAGAGAGAAACGAGTGGGCGGGGGTTCTTTCCTAACTCTTTAACTAAGCCAAGGACAGGTGTTCGGATATCTATAACGAATGTTGAGGAAATTGAAAAACTTCAGAAGTAAATTGCCTTAATCAATAAATTCTGTTACTTCATGGTAATGCCCAAAATTACCGGGAGTCTAAAACATGCTGTGCCAAAATGTCAAGAAGATACAGCTGATATATGAAAATATATTCAAGAAAACATATGTGACAACAGGCTTGAAATGCTTAGTAGCTTAGTGTGAATACTATAATAAAAACAAAGCAATGGAGCTGTAGTATCTCCGTCATCATTCAGCCACTACAACGAGAGCATAGATATAGTGCCAGACTAAGGAGCTACATTGCTGCAAGATTTATCTGACCTTAACATTGAGGATGTGACAATGGGATGTGCATCAACACTATGAATACATTAGCTCGATATGACAGATTACTTTGAAAGATATATCATCTCTCTCTAATTTGAACTACTTTACAAGACAAGATTCACAACTTTAGTCAAACCACCCCGAAGATGTCCACAGAAGTTCAAGTTGTTAAGCAGAAATGTGAGCTCATCCCTATGGTCCACTGTCTGATACAGAGAAAGCCAAAAGAGTCATAATGCTAATCTTTTGGATTGGTGATGGAGACTTGGAGATATACAACACAGTCACTCTCACTTAAGAAACTAGAAGCCTTTACTAGGCCACAGAATAATTGGCTTGATGCCAGATTTAAGCTGATACATGGCACAGGATGACATGCTGCCGTTTGTTACCATGACGAGACTGCTCTTTGAAGATGGTTGATACAGGAGAGCAGCCAGAGGAAACACTGAGAGACACCTTAGTGTTTGGCCTCAACTCTGATCAACTTCATGTATATGCCATCAGGCTTGGTACTGCCCTTATTCCCAAGAGGTATGTAATCTTACCTTAACACAGTGGTTCTCACAATTTTTTAGTCCATGCACCCTTCCAACATATGTCATCCCCCCGCCCCACCCCTTTCCAAGATTGTCTGCTTCAATTAAAATTGGTTAAGTTAAGTATATCTTAGTTTAACCAGACCACTGAGCTGATTAACAGCTCTCCTAGGGCTGGCCCGAAGGATTAGATTTATTTTTACATGGCTAAGAACCAACTGGTTACCTAGCAACGGGACCTACAGCTTATTGTGGAATCCGAACCACATTATGACGAGAAATTAATTTCTATCACCAGAAATAAATTCCTCTAATTCTTCACTGGCGGCTCGGAGAGTCGAACGCTGGCCAACAGCGTGCCAGTCAAAAGCTCTACCCACCCCTCCAAAGAAGAACTGATTAAATTGGTAAAAGTAGTAAGTGTTGATAGTGTATTCACACAGCTACAACACTGACATACCTGAATTTTGCATAGTATTTGATGCTAGAGAATATGTCATCAGGTCTCACAGTGCAAAAGTCTGCACAGTACTAATCTATACAACTAGTGCAATAATAAATAAAAAACTACCACAAGTTACAGCCTGAAGAACATGAAAGTTTATGATTCATAAACAAATAAGTCTGCCCTCACTCTTATTCCACTCATCTCCTCGTATTAAGGATTCTTTCCAATCAAAAACCCATGCAAAAGATGTAATGAAATAGGATTTGATAAAATTTTTTATCAGATTATTTACACGTACTTTAGTATCTTACATAAGACACAATTTATTTTTAGTATTCTTTAAAAGAAAACTATTGTTCCTGCTTTGTCTGTCAGTCTGCCCTCAGATCTTAAAAACTCCTGAGGCTAGAGGGCTGCAAATTGGTATGTTGATCATCCACCCTCCAGTCATCAAACATATATTGCAGCCCTCTAGTCTCAGTAGTTTTTATTTTATTTAAGGTTAAAACAATTTAGGACAGGCCATCACTGGGCCATGGTTAAAGTTTCATGGGCCGCGACTCATACAGCATTATACCGAGACCACTGAAAGATGGATCTATTTTCGGTGGCCTTGATTATACGATGTACAGAAAACTCAATTGCACCGGGAGAAACTTCGGCGCATTTTTTACCTGTTGTTATGTTATATTGACCTAACACCCCTCATTATTCTTCATTATTCAACTATGATATATACTAATTTTGAAATCCCTGAGCAAAGGTCGGTGTGCTGGTCATCTTGGCACAGATCGGATGTTTCGTGCCTGCAGCCCGAGCTCGCCTTAAACCTATGGATGCTATCATGACAATCACTCAAGCCACACCCTCCGTTACCTCAACTCTGTCAGCTTTCATGTCGGAATTATCAAGGGTAAGTGTCAGGTTAGTTAGGTGCCAAAATTTTTCGTAATATTCTGCCTTTCAGTAATAATTTTTATTTTCAGTTTTTCCAGGTAGGTTTGCATAATTGTGTTTTCTCCACCACTGAAACATTATAATTAGGTTTTATTTCGTAGGTGTGTCGAATTTAGCGACTGCAGCTGACTGTGTAAGTACTTGGTTCACTCATCGCAACTTTCTCAATATTAATGTTAAGCCAATTTGAAACACTGATAGAATCCTTTATGTAAATTTTCTAGTTGCACACTACATTTTGATTTGTGTGCTCTTGTCAGTAAAATCAGAGTGTTTGTTTATTTTTTATGCATTTTAAGTTAAAATATGCAACACCAATTATTATGTAAGTGCTCAGGCGAATACAAAGCAAAGTAAGGTATTTATAGGTAAATTTGATAAATTACAAAAAGGTTGTTTTTGTTTATGCTATTAATGCTTCCTGCGGATTTTCATTCACAAGATTTCTTAAACAGTGGTTTTGTAGAGATAGGTATACATGCATGCGAGTAAGTAGTCTGAAATAACTCTTCAAGAAACTGTAATGAATTTAAATGGTCAACCTAGCTGAACTTTCTTTATTTTTGCTTCATCATTGATATTTCCTAACAATATATATATATATATATATATATATATATATATATATATATATATATATATATATATATATATATATATATAAATTTTCACGAGCGCAACTGTGGTGTGTGAGGGATGGCTCTAAACTATGC
>NC_089790.1:37206706-37239206 GCF_040412425.1 Macrobrachium rosenbergii
CAGCGCAGCAAGAATCTCATGTATATATTTGTATGTAGAATTTCCTGGCCTTTTCGCCAATATATATTTTATCACTGTATGTACATTATGTCTTATTATTATTTGATTAACTGTTAACAAACACAAATTGCTCTCATTCAGCGTGCGGTTCACAGAGACCTGGGGTTGGGCACCACATTTCCGTGTGCACGCTGCTATGTATACCTTATGCCCAGGTAATAAATCAATCAGTACCCAGTTCTGTCTTCTTTGACCTCACAACTGGTGACCCAAGGAGCGACGGTAAACACAGCGGTTTTGGCTTCGCCATTAATGGACTCACTACGGCCACTTCACCTTCAGAGAGCCTTTAACGGAACCATACAGCGACAAAGTCTAGACCTCTGAAAGCTCCTTCCTTGTAGAACACCCACGCCACTAACAGACTAATTACAGCATACCTTCTTCAGGTACATTCTGGCGTTCTTGAACGGTTTGGCCCTGCAATTTACAATTCATGTCGACCGTATTTAGAAGTCATTAACGGAACCACATGGCATATAGTTTTGACTTCTGACGAGCCCCAAACACCATTAACGGACTAAATACGGCGCATATTTCACGTTTTCGTGTGAGTCAAAATATCAGACACTGAGGTAGAAAGCCATTCCAAGGATACACAGATCTTCTGCATCCCCCTCTCGCCTTCGAAGGCAGAAATAACCCAGGCGATGAAACTGCCACCGTTCTCGCGGCAAAATACAGCATCTTGGTTCCTGCGGGCAGGCATCCATTTCCGTGTGGACAAGGAAACCAAAGCGGACGTCACCAAGACAAGGCTGCCGGAGGTGGTCTTCAACAGAATCACCCCATGGCCTCACAGCCGGGCTAAGTCAAGTACGAAGACCTACGAAAGAAACTCAACTCATGACACATGACCCATGCCCATCCCAGAGAGAGCCCAACGTGCCCTTGACCTGATGAACCAGCCCCTGGGGGACGCATCACCCAGGGATGCCTGGGACGAACTACGAGGTCTCCTGACGCTGCCGGGCTTCAACTCAGAAGACGAGGACAAATCCAGCCTGGTGTTACTTCCATCAGAGGTTCGAAAAGGATGCCAAGAATTGCAGAGCCCCCTGTTCTTTCACAAAAAACTAGGAAGGCAGCCATCCATAGCAGCAGTGGCCACAAACCTTAGAAAATTCCAGCCAGTAGGATTCTTCATCCACGACACCATATTGGGATGACGGATGCTGATAGACACCGGGAGCTATGCAGTCAGTATTTCCGCCGTCGGGGAAGGACTGTGACTGCATGTCCAGTGCCACAGCCGCACTATCGGCTGTAAATGGAAGTCCCATCCACTGCTACGGAACTCGGACCCACAGAATATCCATCCTGGGCCATAAATATGACCCTTCATCATTGCAGATGTCAAGTTTTCCTTACCAGGCGCCAATTTCTTGCACATCACGGACTGCTGATAGACGTTGGCCGAAAACACCTGCTGGATACTGGAACCTGCTGGTCCCAACCGCTCTCTGCCGGACCAGGAATGCCCGCCGTATGCTCCATCTCATCAAACAAATACAGCACCCTCCTACAAGAATTCCCAGATGTCTTCGAGCCAAGACTGCATCAGGTGCCAGGTACCCAGGCCAAGCACAGCATCCATCACCACATCACCACCACAGGCCTGTGACTTAACAGGAGCCCTGCACGGGGCCAAGATATTCACAAAAATGGATTTGCTCAAATCCTATTTTCAGGTGCCAGTACATCCCAACGACATTCCGAAGACAGCCATCATCACGCCATTCTGGACATATACCTTCTCCTACTCCACCTTCGGCCTCAGGAATGCTGGGGCCACATTCCAACGCCTAATGGACAACATCTTGGGGGACCTATCTTTCTGCGTCTGCTACGTGGATGAATCCTGATCTTCTCCAGGTCCCCAGAGGAGCACCTGGGTCACGTCCGGGCTGTGCTGAAACACCTTCAGGAGAACTGGTTGTTGTCAGATTCAACAAATATACCTTCAGAGTGGAGAAGGTAGACTTCCTGGAACATGAGGTCTCTCCAACATGTGTCCACCCCATTGCCTCCAAAGTGGATGCAGTGAAGGATTTTCCAACACCAAAAAAGATCAAGTTCCTGCAGGAGTTCCTCGGCAGGGTTAACTACTACCGACGATTCGTGCCGGATACCGCCCTCATCATGTATCCCCTAACCGGAGTGCTGATGAGGAAGCCAAAAGCACTGACTTGGGAAGTCCCGCAGCAAAAGCCATTCGAACAGACGAAGGCAGTCCTTGCCAAGGCCACCACCTTAACATATCAAGACCCCACCGCCCCCCCTGAGACTTACTACCGATGCCAGCAATGTCGCTTGTGGAGCCATGCTGGAGCAGATAGTAGACGGTTCCCCCTGCCCACTTACCTTTTTTAGCCGCAAGTTAAAGCTGCTGGAGACCTGCTACAGTGCATTCGACAGGGAACTGCTGGCAATCTACCAAGCCATGCAGCACTTCAAGTACTTCTTGGACGGCAGCCCATTCACCATCCTGATAGACCACAAGCCATTGGTACATGTGTTCACGAAGGCGGGAGACGCATGGTCGGCAAGACAACGAACCTGGTTGCTATCTCCAAATTCAGATACACCATCAGTTACGTCCCTGGCAAGACAAACACGGTAGCCAATGCCCTATCAAAGATTGAAATAAATTCAGTCCACCTGGCCGTAGACTACGAAGACCTGGTGAAGGAACAGGCCACAGACTCGGAAACAGTAGCTTACCGCACTGGAGTGGGAAGATGTGCCAATAAGCGAATCCAGATCGACACTTCTCTGTGACACCAGCACAGGCCGCCCACACCCCCAGATACCTGGGTCATGAAGAAAGCAGACGTTTGACATCATCCATGGGCTGTCCCATCCATCAGGACGAACAACAATGCGCCTGATGACAGAGAAATTCGTGTGTCACGGGATCAGGAAGGACGTACGAGAATGGGTGAAGAACTGCATACCATGCCAGACAAGTAAGATCACAAGGCACATGGAATCAGGCATCGGAGACTTCCCTCAACCACAGCGGTGTTTCGGGCACATCCACGTAGATGTCGTAGGTCTTCTGCTGCAATCAGGGGGTGCCAGATACCCCCTGACAGTCATAGACCATTCCACAAGATGGCTGGAAGCAACCCCAATGGTAGAAGCATCAACAAGCACCTGCGCTTATCCAAGTATCAAGTTGGATAAGCCGTTTCGGTGTGCCGGACGATATAACTACAGACAGGGGCCCGGCATTCTTGTCAGAACTCTGGGTCTCACTGGCACGCCTGATGGGGACAACACTCCACAGTACGACAGCATACAACCCTGCAGCCGACTGTATGGTGGAAAGGACCTACCGTTCATTGAAAGCAGCTCTGATGGCATGTTATACTGACGAGAATTGGAAGGCGCAGCTGCCCTGGGTCCTGCTGGGTCTCCACATCGCACCAAGGGCAAACAGTGAGGAATCTCCCGCAGAAAAAGTCTACGGTGAAGCATTGGCCATACTTGGAGAATTCTTCCCTACAGAGCTGGACGACCCAGGTACACTCCTTCCAAGACAAAGAAGTTCACGTCCTGCCGGAAGACTTTCGTGGACAAGACCCATAACTTCAGCCCAGAAGGCCTGAAAACCTGTACACACGTCTTCATGAGGAACAACGCCCACCGCCCACCCTTGACCAGACCATACAGAGGACCATACCGAGACATCAGTGGAACATCCAAGGCCTACCTCATCAACATCCATGGGCGGGGAGACTGGATATCTATCGATAGGTTAAAGCCAGCCTTCCTAATGGACAGCAGAACCCGGGAGGAAACCGGCAGATGTCCCAGAATTCCTCCACAAAACAAGACCTCGGATGAAGAGATCGGCACCCTGAAACAAGGCCGAGGACGTCCCAAGGGCCACACTAAGGATGTCATCCGCCCGGCACAACCGCTGGACAACTCAGCAGTCGAAACTGCCCCACAACCACAGATATCAAGAACTCGGGGTCAGCTCCTGCTCCCAAGAAGATACTGTGATTACATTCAACAGATCTTCCAATCATTATTTCATAGTAATTGTCTTGGGGAGGGAGTACTTGTAAAGACGTCTTCTTTACCCATTAATTGCGATCATGTATCACATCTAACAATGCAGCAAGAATCTCATGTATATATTTGTATATAGAATTTCCTGGCCTTTTCGCCAATATATATATTATCACTGTATGTACATTATGTCTCTTGTATTTGTTATTTGATTGACTGTTAACAAACACAAATTGCTCTCACTCAGCGTGCGGGTCACGGAGACCTGGGGTTGGGCACCACGTTTCTGTTCGCGTGTTGCTATGTATACTTTATGCCCAGGTAATAAATCAATCAGTACCCAGTTCTGTCTTCTTTGGCCTCACAATATCAATAATGGTGTAGAATTTGGTAAATATTATGACATAACTAAAAATCGTTATTCTTCCTTCCCAGATGAGCAATGTCTTGGACAGAGCCACGAGAGATTCCCTGATAATCATCGATGAGTTTGGTGCCGCCACCTACGAGAATGACGGTGCTGCCCTTTTGACAGCTTGTCTGGATTATCTGTGCCAGAGGACCATTCCTAGATACTCCTCACCACCTTCTCGAGAGAAACTTAACCCTTACTCTGCACCTCCACACGTCTTTGTCTCAACGCACCTTCTGCAGGTGTATGACCATCTACAGTACAAGGAGGCTGTGCACTGCTTGGTAGGATTTGTGGTGTTACACAGCTAAGTTTTAAAATGACCATTAGGGTTTATAGATTATATAGATTATTTTAGATGTTTACAATGCACAAATGGCTTATGTGACATTTCACAGGTAAACATAGATAAAATAACTTTCTAAACCAATAGGTCAGGGTCATCCCACAGGGACTGCATTAACCTCCTTTTAACATTTGCTCTCAGCTGCCTCCTCAGTATTCAGTTAAATGTCACTAGCTTCTCTCGACTATCACCAGTTAATTTGACATAATCTGTGAGCATTAATTATTTCATACTTAGTCACATCGTTCTCTCTCACCCACAAATTAACACTTATGTCCTCTACTTTTCCCGTCTCTCAATATCATATCCACATAACATTAAACTGGTTTGGAGACATATTCCACAACTATTCATCCATTTTATACCAGATCAGTCACTCTTCCCTCTCTGCACCCTTACTCAAGCTTCACTTTCATGAAACTTTGTTATTCTTAAAAAATTACCACCTACACGATACATCAGCACTACACATTTATTTATGTTATTTGTATCATAAGTTTTCATTATCTTTGATAAGCTACATAGACTTTTCCTTTATTCTCTGACTCTGCACATAGCTGTTTTACGTTCAACATGTTACCCATACACAATCTTTCTCTGCAAAATTCACACTTTTCTTTTCCTATAAAGCCTGACTGTTGCTTTCTTTGCACCTTTTGATTTCTTAGTAACTTTTCCTTTGCCAATATACACACACCTGTTAGCCAGCAAATTACTTCCCCCTTTATGATCATATGAATTTTGGCACCTTTCCTGTCTTAAGCCTTATTAATATTTTTCTTACACCTTCAGTAGTTTCAACAACATTTTCATATTTGCATGAACCTTTCAACACTCATCATTAACTCCTTCCTTTCATTCATCTACATTCCACAGCCTTTGAAAATTCTCCACCAGTCCAAGATTCAGTGGTTTAACTAGCGTTTGTGGCGCTCGGGGCGGACTCTGAAAGTGCCGCCCCATCCCGTGCTAAAAAGTACTAAAGTAGTGAAAATTAAACGCACATTTTAAGCCTTAACATCTCAGTCATTTGTTTTATTTCATAAACTAAAACAAAAACAACACAGCAGATTTACAACGGAACCCTACGAGCTTTGCTAGAAGTGAATTCGCTAATAACATCATCAAAGTCCAACTGATAACGTAATAATTTCATGCTCTATTGACAATATTGCGAGGTTTGGCAATCTGAGCTGACTCAGTTGATCTTAGATGGTTCTGATTAGTTTTTACTTGGAGAAGCCTCTCTCACAACTGGCTCAAATCATCTGCCTTTTGTACCTCTCACTCTTTTTTTTTTTTTTTTTTTGCAAGTCCCATTAATTTCTTTCTTCATTTTTTTGTCTCCTCAACAACACTCCCAATAAAATTGCTCATTCTCTCTAAAGGCTTCGTTTAACTTTCCACCACTCCTAATTTCTGTATGACATTTTTTTGTCTCCTCAGCTCAAACCTGCACTTAAAATACTCATTCTCCTCAGTAAAGCCTTCATTTAACTCTCCCACCACTCGGCTCCTACTGTACATGGGCTCTCCTCAAATATCTGTAATTCTAGCCCTCATTATAAGTACTCATTTCTGTGCTAATTTTATTTCTTTATGAAATTCACTGATCTCAATAATGATAATTTTAACCAAATTCAACTCTTCCTCTCCTACTGAAATTTTATTGTTTTCAAGTATGCTTTCACCAAGTAATGATTATGAATATTCCTCCCTACACTTTTTACCATTGCACCTATGGAGTTACTCTTTCATCTGTTTTATTGTAACATGATCTAAAAAGCTGTTTTGCCCTCATTTGCTCTTTCTGGCGTACACTTATGGACATTCTTGCTTATGTTTTAAATCATGTTATTTCCAGCAATCAAACTCCTTCCTTAACACATCACTAAGATTTTCCATTCTCACTCTTTCCCGGTACTCCAAACCTACCAACTATATCATATAACAGACAGTGATGGTCATTACTACTACTACTACTACTACTACTACTACTACTACTACTACTACTACTACTACTACTACTGCAGAATTTCCTTAGTTTCATCACCACTGTGCTAAAATAAAAATTTTTTTTTTTTTTTTAGGTTTTAGATGCTGTGGAGGAAGAAGGAAGGGTGGTGCCTTTGTATTTAGTAACAGAGGGCCGTGCCAAAAAGAGTTATGCTGCAGCAGTTGCTGAGCTAGCTGGTATCCCTGAGACAGTTGTTGATAGAGCTAATCGTGTAAGTTAATAAGTTTTCCTTGTCTTATAGTGTAGATATTAATTTGCAACAACATTTTTCAGCTTACTAAAGGTTTTCGTGAGATAGTTATTTTAATCTAAAATGCCAAATGCTGCCATTACTAGAAAGTAGGATATTGAAATACACTGAACTAAGCCGCCACTCTTTCTATAAAAAAATCTTTAGGTTTTTAAATACATTAGAAAGTGCCGCCTTCCTCCTAAATGGTCCATCCTTGATGACGAAGAAGAAAGAAAACGCTGTGAAGCAGTTGTTGCTCTCCTATTGTCACATGACCTGGAAAAGGACCCCTTAGATGAACTGCTATCTAAATTTCGTAAATTTGCACAACCTTCAACTGAATCCACGGTATCATCTGCTCCATCAACTACTGCAGGCATCAACTCTGTATCTAAAACACCTGACAGTGATCCAAACTCTCTGACACTGAATGCATCAAGAAACGATACAGCCAGCAATGCCAAAGCTCTTGAGCCTTACACAGAAGGCATGTCTCATGCTCCAGGAGAAATGGCCAATACTTCTCCGGATGACAAAGATGATGGTTTGGCAGAGCTAAGCTCGGACATGATATCATTGAAAATGTGTGTGGAAACTGTCTTTTCGTCAGGAAGTTCCAGCCCTTCAGCAAGGTAACAAATATTTCATAAATATAGGCCTAGTAATTTACCGATTATCCGAGTGAAATGCTGTGAACTGAAGCTCAGTTTGTTTCATAATGTATTTAGATGGTTAATGAATTAAGATGGTATCATGAGAAATCTTCAGTTGACATCATGGCATTCTTATACTGTGCTGAACAATTAGTGAGGTTTGTGCTCAAGATGGTTTCTTTTTGTTTTTTTTTTTGTACCCTACGTTAGGTTTCCTTACAAGACCAAAATCATACAGTCATACACAAGTTAATAAAACATAGACTCCACGGAAATTATAAGTATACCCTGCCTGCATAACACTTAATACATAAAACACTTCAAAAAAATGTCTCACAAAAACTTCATCACAATTGGCAAACTACATTTTCATGAGGTAGTATCAACACAAGCCATCCATAGGTAATGTATTTATACATATAAAATATATACGTATGTATATATATATATATATATATATATATATATATATATATATATATATATATATATATATAGTATATATATATATATATATATATATATATATATATGTATATAATAATATATATATATATATATATATATATATATATATATATATATATATATATATATATATATATATATATATATATATATATATATATATATATATATATATACATGAAGCTACAAATGTCGCTTAATATCCAATTCACGCTACCTTGGGAATATCCCAATGGAGAATTATCACTGAAGGAGAATTTATAAGTGATAAAGGTTCTTTGCAGTGTCCTTTCGGCCCCTAGCTCCAACCCTTCATTCCTCTTACATCCATGCATATTCTTTCTTCCACCTTACTTTCCACCCTCTTCTAATAATTGTTTCAGTGTGCAACTGCAAGGTTTTCCTCCTGTTACACCTTTATAACCTTTTCCTCTCAATTTTCCTGTAAGCACTGAATGACCTCATAGGTCCTAGTGCTTGGCCTTCAGCCAGAATTGTATATTCTGTGTGTATGTGTGGGTCTGTATATATGTGTATATATATACATATTGTATATATATATATATATATATATATATATATATATATATATATATAAATATATATATATATATATATATATATATATATATATATATATATATATATATATATATATATAGTGTGTGTGTGTGTGTAAATGTACTATATACGTGTGCATTACATACATGTGTATATATGTATATGTATGTATATCTATATCTATATATATGTACATATATGTATATATGCATATGTATATACATAAATGTATATACGTATATGTATGAAAGAAATAATCAACATATAATCATATATGTATATGATTATGTATAATGTATATATATTGTAAAGATGTCAGATGTTTTCTTTTCCCATTAATCACAATCATGTATCGCATCTATCAACGCAGCGAGAATCTCATGTATATATTTGTAGGTAGAATTTCCTGGCCTTTTCGCCAATATATATTTTATCACTTTAGGTATATTATGTCTCTTATTATTGCTATTTGATTGACTGTTAACAAACACAGATTTGCTCTCACTCAGCAAGTGGGTCACGGCAATCGAAGGTCGGGCACTGCGTTTCCGTCTGCACGTTGCTGTGTATACCTTTGTCCAGGTAAATAAATCAGTCAGTACCAGTTCTGTCTCTCTGACCTCACAACTGGTGACCCGAGGAGCGATGGTAAACACAGCGGTTTTGGCTTCACCATTAATGGACTCACTACGGCCGCTTTACCTTCAGAGAGCCTTTAACAGAACCAGACGGTGACAAAGTCTAGACCTCTGAAAGCTCCTTCCTCAGAGAACACCCACGCCACTAATGGACTAATTACGGCGTACCTCCTTCAGGTACATTCTGGCATTCTCAAACGGTTTGGCCCTGCCATTTACGATTCACGTCGACCGTTTTCAGAAGTCATCAATGGAACCACACGGCGTATAGTTTTGACTTCTGACGAGCCCCAAACACCATTAACGGACTAAATACGGTGCTTATTTCGCGTTTTTGCGAGAGGCAAAATGTCAGACACTGAGGTAGAAAGTCGTTCCAAGGACACACAGATCCTCTGCATCCCCCTCTCGCCTTCAAAGGCAGCAATAAGTCAGGCAATAAAACTCCAACCATTCTCAAGGCAAAATACCGCATCCTGGTTCCTGCGGGCAGGTGTCCATTTCCAGGTAGAAAATATCACAGACGAGGAAACCAAAGCGGATGTCACCATGACAACGCTGCTGGAGGAGGTCTTCAACAAAATCACCCCATGGTTGGACTCACAGCTGGGCAAAGTCAAGTACAGAGACCTATGAGAGAAACTCATCAACACATACTCCATGCCTGTCCCTGGGAGAGCCCAATGCGCCCTCGACCTGATGAACCAGCCCCTGGGGGATACATCACCCAGGGATGCCTGGGACGAACTACGAGGTCTCCTGATGCTGCCGGGTGTCGACTCAGGCGGACGGAGGAGAGAGATTAGCTTGTCACAGGAAATATTCCTTTGAAGCCTTCTGCAGGAGGACATAAATCATGGAAGCAGACGCCCTCTCAATAGACGAATTGGTGAATGTCACACACAAACTCCACGAGGCCACCAAGTTTTCCAAGCACGCCGCAATACCTGCAGCCTGGTAGCAGAAGAATCCAAAGTGGGGGACAACGAACACAGTATACAGGAAGAAGGCGCCACCACGGCAGCAGAAGACGAGACAAATCCAGGCTGGTGTTACTTCCATCGGAGGTTCGGAAAGGACGCCAGAAATTGCAGAGCCCCCTGTTCTTCCACAAAAAGCTAGAAAGGCAGCCACCCATAACAGCAATGGCAGCAAACCTTAAGGAACCCCAGCCAGTAGGCTTCTTCATCCACGATGCCATACCAAGACGATGGATGCTGGTAGGCACCGGGGCTATGCAGTCTGTATTTCCGCCATCAGGCACGTCCGGCACCGCAGCCACACTAGTAGCCACAAATGGAATCCCCATCCGCTGCTACGGAACTAAGACCCACAGAATATCCATCCTGGGCCATAAATATGAATGGCCCTTCGTCATCACGGATGTCAAGTTTCCTTTACTGGGCGCTGATGTCCTTGCACATCATGGACTGCTGGTAGATGTCGGCCGAAAACACCTGCTGGATACCGGAACCTGCTACTCCTGACCGCTCTCCACCGGACCGGGAATGCCCGCCGTATGCTTCATCTCATCGAACAAATACAGCACCCTCCTCCACGAATTCCCAGATGTCTTCAAGCCAGAACTGCATCAGGTGCCAGGTACCCAGGCCAAGCCGGCACCCATCACCACATCACCACCACAGGCCCACCAACATATGCCAAGTTCTGCCGCCTGCCACCCAAGAAACTCCAAGATACTAAACAGAGCATTCACCGAGAAGGAAAGGATGGGTATCTGCAAAAAGGCATCGAGTCCATGGGCGTCCCCCCTCCACATGGTGAAGAAACCAGACAGTTCCTGGAGGCCCTGTGGGGACTATCGTCGACTGAACCTAATGACAACACCAGACCACTATTCCCAACCAAACATGCAGGACCTAACAGGTGTCCTGCACGGGGCCAAGATATTCACAAAAATGGATTTGCTCAAGTCCTATTTTCAGGTACCAGTACATCCCAACAACGTTCCGAAGACAGCCATCATCATGCCATTTGGGATGTATACCTTCTACTCCACCTTCAGCCTCAGGAACGTGCCAGGGGCACATTCCAATGCCCTATGGACAACATCTTGGGGGACCTACCTTTTTGCGTCTGGTACGTGGACGACATCCTGATCTTCTCCAGGTCCCCAGAGGAGCACCTGGGTCACGTCCGGGCTGTGCTGAAACGCCTTCAGGAGAACGGTTTGGTAGTCAGATTCGACAAATGTACCTTCGGAGTGGAGAAGGTAGACTTCCTGGGACATGAGGTCTGCCCCATGGCCTCCAAGGTGAGTGCAGTGAAGGAGTTTCCAGTCCCAAAAACCATCAAATCCCTGCAGGAGTTCCTCAGCATAGTCAGTGAAGGTTTCTACCAAAACGTTTCAAATCCCTGCGGAGTTCCAGACATACGCCCTCGCCCTCATCACGTATCCCCTAACCAGAGTACTGAAGGGGAAGCCGTAAGCACTGACTTGGGAAGCCCTGCAGCAAAAGGCAGCCCTCGCCAAAGCCACCACCTTAACATATCAAGACCCCACCGCCCCCCTGAGACTTACCACCGACGCCAACAATGTCACCTGCCGAGCACTGCTGGAGCAGATAGTAGACGGTTCCCCCCGCCCTCTTGCTTTAGCCGCAAGTTAAAGCCGCCGGAGGCCCACTACAGTGCATTCGACAGGGAACTGCTGGCAATTTGGGATCTCCAAATGGGAGATTCAGGGTGTGCCTTGACACTGGCACTGGCGCAGGGCCTGGCACTAAAACTGAATTTGGTAGAGGCTCGTCACTATAAGTGGACAGAGCTTGGCACTGCTCAGGGCACTCAAGCAGCACTGGTAGCGGGTTTAAGATGGGTCCTTGAGGACTCTTAGTGCTTGCTTGAGTTTTGGAGGGGTTAGGACCCCTGAATTTTCCTGAATTACTAGGGGACTGGAAATCCTGTCGCAGGAGGAGGTCATAACCTCCAGGAAGGTAAGCAACTACTGCAAGAGTGCAGATTTTAGATCTGTGGGGTCTTGTGACCCTCAGTTTGTCAGTGGGGAGAATCATCTTCATGTGATTCATTCTCTCTATTGTGATAAGTTGATGCCTGTCAATGGTGGCCCCATAGGGGACCTGACCTTCCCTTATGGGGGAGATTTGCGCGCCAATGTCATCGAATACAGTGACCTGGCGTGCTGGGTAGTTATCTCGAGGAGGTGCCACAGATATGGGACCCTCAGCTGGAGGGCCTAAGGATTTTGGATTTGTAACTGCCAAAGCAATGGCGGGTGTAGCTGTTCTATTAGGTCATTTGCCCATAGGGCGGAGTGCCCATAAACCTCACAACTGGTGCAATAGTTCTTACTGTAGTCCTTGCTTGGCACTGTCTCAGTGGAGGGAGCAGGCCCTTTGCTTTTCATCCAAGAGCCAGACATGGCTCATTGGGGCGTTGTCCCATTTGGGGACTTAGAGGGAGTTTCTGGCTGATTCTCAGTCTTCAAGCGGCACTGTTCAGTGGGGTGCCCTGTCATTTTACAGTCTCCACATACTGGTTTCTTTGGTGGGTGTCCATTCTTGACAGGCGGTTGAGAGAGGCTTGAGGTAGACGCAGAAGGGTATATTTTATGCCCAAAGAAGACAATGCCTGAATTGTATTGAGGTTCCGGGAGGTGGGGTGTGGATTATTGTTATTCTGGGCATTTTAAGTCCAAGTGAGATTCGTTGAATTATTGGTACATCATGGAGTAAACAGCAATGTCTTAAACTTGTGGGGTATGGAGGTGGCAGGCTAATAAAGCTGCACTTCCTTTAACCATAAATTTTAGCATGTCAATGGAACGAGGAAGCATGATGCAATTGCTTTGAAAATAATTTATGCAAGGAAATTTTTATCCATTTGATTAACAATGACAGGTTTGGCTGATTTGTAGTACACATACAAGTACAATTACACTTAGTTTAACCACATTATCAATTATGACTTGGGCCATCGACAGATGGTCCCTTGTCTATCAATTTTTCCGAAGTTGTATTTCAACAGAAATATTACACATGCGCATTTGAGCCCTGATCCTCTTTTCCTGACGAAAGCAACCAGATTTGCCGAACTTTAGCACCAACATGCAGTAAATGTGCCTCGCTGTCGAACTTCTCAGCTCCAGAGGCCCTGTACTCCTTACACAGTTGGACTGTAGGACAGTCTCCCTGAGGGTGTTGTGCAATTGGAACTTTAAAAGTTCAAGCGAAGATGCACTGCATTACTGCCGTACAACAATTCTCCTTGTATTTTAATAATTTGCTTATATTTTTATCTATATATTTATTACTTTGTTAAATTATTTTTCTTTCCTAATAACTTATCTCTTCTTTCTGTTACTTCTTTCAAATGAACACCATATTCTTTGGAAGCTTGAATTTCAAGTTAGTGGCTCATGTGGGCTTGTACCATAGGAATAGGTTCATGTTCTGAATAATAATAATAATAATAATAATAATAATAATAATAATAATAATAATAATAATAATCAAAGCATGCTCTAATCAATGAAACAAAAAAGCATAACTCCATCACTTAAAAAAATAATGTAAGGAACCATTTTAATTTGTTTGATTAGGTCTGTGGTTGCAGAATCCTTGAAAAGAGATTTGGCATGTATTCATGAGTGGAGTAGGCTTTGAGGCATGAAGCTTGACCCTTCTAAAACTCAAAGTATGATAGTCAGTCAACCCAGAACACTTTTCTTTGCATCCTGATTTACAGTTAAATGGTACAGTTTTCAATGTCAGTGACACTTAAGATTTTAAGTATAACTTTTGATATCTTACAGAAATATTTTCGAATTTTTTGTGATGAAGCTATTACACATGTGTTTTAACTTTTTCTCTTCTTCCTTGTTTTGAGTATTGTTTACTAGTGTGGTCTTTGGCTGGAGGCTCTCATCAAACTCTTGGATAGAGTTGTATCATCAGAGAAATCTACTTTGCCAACTTTTAATGTTGACTTGTGGCACAGATGTAAAGCGAGTACATTATGTTTGTTGCATAAAATGTACTACAATCCTTTGCACTCTTCTTTACCTGACCTAGCTGTTTTGCTGACAACACGGGGCTGGCTGCTGCTGCAAACAATGTGTTGTTTTCTAGTTTCAGGTTTCATACTACTCATATTGCTAGGGGATTTATTTTGGCTACAGATAAAATGTGGAACAGTTTGCCTAGTTCAGTTGTGGACTCCTCTGATCTCCAAATGCTTCAGTGGGTAGCAAATTCATTCCTGCTTTCTGCTGAAGTTTCCTAAATTCAGTCGAATCGGTTGTATGTTCTATTCCCTCATATTTGTTTATTGATTTATCATTTTTCCTATAACTTGTCTCTCTTTGCAGGTTGATTTCCCTTTGGATCTCTCTTGGGTTTATAGCTGGTTGACCAGTTTTCAAAACCAGAGGCACTTAGGAACCGGATACATACTCAGAAAGGTGGAAAGGAAAATTTCCTTTTCTGGGATATGTCTGGAGATAATACTGTCACAGATACGGCTACTGTAAAGTAATGGGTATATATGAAAAAAAAGGCTAGTTAAAAAAAATTAGATATTTTGATGTAGCAGAATCCTTTCACTTGATAATAAAGATAATAAGAGTATCTTTTAACACACCTATGATTAGAATCTTAGATTATTACTGAATGATTTACAACTCAACCCCTGAACATTCTATCATTAAAAAAATTCCGTTCTATTTTTACAGATATATATCTCCATCAAGAGAAAAGGCAAGACATCCCCTTACCAGTTTAAACCACACATCTGCTGGATCATCATCAGTTTGCTCAAATACAGATAAAGACCCAACTCCTAAAAATGAAGAGACAACTAAAGCACTGAAACAGTCTAGCTTACAAAAGATAAAGAAGCTTACACCTGATTTGCAAAATTTCCAGTCACAGGCCAACCAGTGCATGACAAATTTTACATCACCTCTCTCAGGTAGGAAACGAAAACTTCCAGCTAGACCAGGATCACTTCACACGCCACTTAAAACGTCAAAAAGTACTTCTGATGTTATCCAGAGACCTCAAAAATGCCTCCAAGTTGATTCAAAATCCTCTTCTAATGGAGGGGATTCTTCTGAAAAGACCAAATCAGAAAAGCACCAAACTTCAGAAAAACGGCATCTGAATGTCACCAAACGAGAGACACTGAAGTTAACTCTCCAGGAGCAAGAGTGTCTCTCTGGGACATCCTGCAGCCAAGAGAGTTTACCGTTACATGAATCATGGGACCCAAACTCAGCAGGTAGTCAACATGATAAGCACGGTTTGCAGAGTTTGGTATTTTATAAATTAGAAAAAGAGAGAAAATCTACATTCAGTTTCCAAGACTCCTCTTCAGACACAAATCTAGCCACTAATACATCATCGACCTCAGAGAAAAGGAAAGGAATTTTTAGTGATTCTTCGCACAGTCCTCAAACCCCTTCCAAGGATAACTCAGAGCTCTCTTGCAATGAAAAAACACCAGTAAGGACAAGGTTAAGAAAGCGCCAAATTCCAGAGAAACTGGAAATGGCAGACAGTAAAGGAGCTGTCAACATATGTTTTCAGTATCAACAGTCTCCATCTAGCACTCAGGAGAGTTTACCCTTACCGAAGAATTGGATGGCAATGGTTGATCAAGAAGATACTCAAGGTTTCCATATTTCATTATCGACGAGCTTAAGCAAAAAAATAAAATCAACAACTAATTTCCAGCATCCTGTCTCAAGCACAGATAATGCAGCTGAAATCTCATCATCATCCAACACAGATAAAACAGAACCTGTGCTAACACCTGAGGCTCCTTATTTGAAGAGTTTTTTTGATACTCCTCAGAGCCCTGACAGATATTAGTGTAATAGCGTGGAAGCAATTTTCTTCAGAGGCAAAGATTTCAGCTCGTGGAACTATTATGCCTGAGATACTGCATCCAGCAGTAGTCTATAAAGACCAATACCACCTTACCTCCCAAGATTATGACCAAGAATCTAATTCTGGAATGACGTATACAGGAAAGCTTTCTTTTACAAAGGAACAGGGTGCCAAAATTACTTAGTGATAAGGACACTTAAATTATTCACAAAAATTCAGAAGAACTGTAAATTTAGGAAATTCCTTAAGTGATGAAAAAGGGAAGTAACTTTTTAAATACAGTATATTATTTGACATTTATATAATTTTAGCTATGTTTGACAATATTTTGTAATTTGGACCTATTGATTATCTGACAGAAATATCAACTGTATGCAGAATGCATGGACAGTGTTTCTGCATGTGAGCCTGAATACTGTATGTTCATTTATACAAACATGCATATATATGTACATTTATATATCTATCTATCTATCTATCTGTCTGTCTATATATATGTGTGTATATATATATATATATATATATATATATATATATATATATATATATATATATATATATATGTGTGTGTGTGTGTGTGTGTGTTAGAAAACCGCATATACTCGTATAGTGGGGATAGCCACGGGCTAGCAACCTCAGTGAATTACTAAATGAAAAGGAAAAGTAACACTTACTATTGAAACCACTCCAGGCGTAGAGGAAACACAATATATGTATGTGTACTGTTTTAAACAAATATATAGTATACAGTACTCACGTTTTATACAGGCAGGCAGCCTGTTTACGGTTGGAACTTGGTTCATGAAATGCCTTTTGGAGACAAATCTCTGACATAGATTGAAAATGATGACATCAACCTGGGTGGTCCGTAACAAAAACCACCCTAGGGAGTACCTAATACAACAGAGCAGTATTCTGAACTCTGCTGGTATGTGCCAAGGGACTACAGCACTGTGCATGGCCCAAGACATTCTTTATTTTGTATTTATTTTCTGAAGTCACTTTCACCGTTGCCTTCTCCCAATTTCTGTTGACTAATACAGTATATTAAAATTTTCAACATTTCCTCCATGGGGGTCTATTGTTTCTCAGAACAGCTGAGACGAATGCTGAAATAAATTTTGCTGTACTTCTGTCTAGATATGGTAGTTTTTAGTTAGCACAAGCTGTTTCATGCATGCTTCAAGCCATCGCGTGGTGGCTAAATGGCACAGTGTTTGGTTTAGCGCTTCACAAAGACAAAATAAGGCATTATTTAGTCTCAAACTAGTCCCTCTTATGCACCATCTACTTAGGGTTAACCATAGGCATACATATTTTTTTCAGCTCTTACTTAGAGTAAGGTTAGAAGTGTACCTTGCAGAACCAGCAATTCTTAGTATAAAAAATCATAGAGATAATAGAAATAGTTCCTGGGCCAATTGCATTTTACATCCATCATGGACAGTGTGGCAAGGCCATCCTAATGCAAGCAAGCAATTTAATGCTGTCAACCTCCAACCCTTGCAGAAGTAACTCAATCTTCTTTCTTCGTCACAAAATAAAAGGGAAGCCATTGATATCATAAGGCAGTTCACATAATAGTGATCATATGTTGCCCTTGCCCTCCATCACTAATCAACGTAACTTTTGCTTCTCTTGCATGGGGTTTCCCACACTTCATTGAAATTGGAAGGTTAGGCTGATGCAAGCCAAACCTCCAAAGACTGTCACAAACTTCCTGAAGCAGCTTGTCTAAAGATGGGTTTTCATAACCAGTTTCACTGTAATAATTTAACATTCAAGGTGTAAATTGTCACAGACGAGAAGGCTTCGCCAGGTTGACAGTTTTCATGATCTATGGGTGAGTGTAGCAAATTATCTCAAAAATGTTGGAGTGGGCTAGGGTATTTTTCCATCAGTTTTTTTACATCAGAGGTGTGTTGTAATGCACACAAGCTCTTGGAGCAGACTATTCTCAGATCAAGAAGGTGTCTTGAAATGGATCATCTGTTGGAGGGACCTGTTTAAGAAAAGGTAGTCACCTGTATTATCTACCCTTCTCCTATATTGGGGATAGACACATTCACACGGAAACAGAATAGATGGAATGCCATTTATTTGTCTTCCAAGGTCTAATAATTCTCAAGATTCAGTACAAGTCAAAGGGCTCCAGAAGTGCCACCTACTTGGTGACTTCGTGTTGGCCAGCGCAAACCTTGATTGTTATTCTCATAGAGAATCAATTATAGGTTCCAACTTAGACAGTAGCTTCTCTGACCGAAACTCAGCAAAAGACATGCCCTCTAGCATCTTCATATTCATACTTTATGAATTACATTTTTAACAGCAGACAGCCCCTGAAGGCTGTAGCTTCAGAGATTATCATGTCAGTGAGGCTGTCCTCCAGTAATCACTATGGACCTCAGTGGAACAACTTTACAGCTTTCATGAGATGGTGACTTTTCCCCGTGGATATCTGACAAAAATGTATTCTTCAGGCATAGCATTTTTTAGCACAGTTTAAGAACCAGGGGTTCAAATCATCAGAACTTCTTGAGCACCTTCAACCAGCCTGCTGGAGTAAGCTTTTGGTATTGCTTTACTGATATCTTAAAAGGCCATTATAAAGCCTGATGCTTGTAACAGAGCAGTATCCTGGACAGTGGTAAAATATCAGTTTCTTATATAGGGACCTATTCTCTGAAGAACCATCTAGTAAGCTATTCTAGAAAAATGCCTTTCTAATTTCTGTGGTCATTGCAGGATTACTGAGGTTCAGACACTGAAGATGGTGTTCCACTCCATTAATTAATAGGATGATTCTTCCTCATCCCAGGTCTCAGCTTTATTATTAAGAACAACCTCTGCCCAAACACAAATTACAGTTAATAACTTACTCAGGTTGTCCCCAGTCAGTGATATGTTGAATCTAATAGTTTCTGCAAAGGGGATCCCCTATGATTGTTTGGGCTTTAAATGATTGTTCGTTGGATTGAGCTAATCTTTACAGTTGTAATTTCTTTCAACATCTGCCTAGCTTTTGTATTTCTATAAGCCAGCGTGCTTATCTAGCTAGTGGTAGAGGTTGCAACTAACCAACTTTATTTTATTTTTACCGAATTTGCCATAAAAGAAAATAACTATTAAAGGTAATGCCACTTTTATCGTTAATCCTGTGTTTTACTATTACGTTAGACCCACTAAAATAATTATTATACTGAATTTTTAAAAAGATTTGTAATTAGTCATTTCATTATACTGTTTACATAAAGCGACTGATAAATTTGGCATGAAATATCCATCAAACTTCACCACTCACTAGGTGTGTCAGGCGAACTATTATGCCGCTTTTTGTCAAAGAAATACAGTCCCCCTTTGCACTAGTTTCATTTGCAATGAAACTGTTGCATGATTTATGTTGCTAATGCACTTCTGAATGTTCTGCTGTCCTACTGGTTACATGGGAGAATGTCTGCCCGAAAATAAGACTTACAGTACATAGAACAAAGTGTCTTTGGTACATTAAAACATTGTCTCCAGTAATTAAGTAACTGCTGTCCACCTTTCACCTTTAGAGATGGAATTTTTGTTAGAGGTTACGCTTTCACTGGTTCTCCGTATCTTTCAACATTTCAGGTTCACTATCGCCAACAGAGATGACTCATACCATTCATAATGGTTCCAGAGGCATCCCAGTAGATGGTTTGCGAAACTTCGCTCAGCTGATTCTGTAAGGTACTTAACTAGTCCCGGTAGGAGTAAAGGAGGCCCTGGTTGACAATTGTCGTTTTTTATCAATTATGGAATATTTGTGAGATTTTGTCTCCAGAAGGTGTTTCTGGGCTCCTCTGGCACTAACTAGAAAATTGTAAAAAACACCTTTTTTGACGACACCGAATCCCACATAAGGAGAACATGAAATTACAGAAATACATGAAAAAGTACATTTTTATTGGTTTGTTGACTAAATCTCTAGACTATCATTGCAGTACCCAGAAGGCTAGAAATGTGATTTTTTTTTCCAAGGATGTCATTCATTAACCAATATTTTCTCCCTCTCCCCCTCTCAAAAAAAAAAAAATCAGGTGTAGGGTAGGTATAATTGTAAAAGAAATGTTGAGTCTATATTTACCTGATTATTAAGTATTGAACTTTGGTCAGTGTAAAATTTGTTTCATTGGTATTTAGGAAATAGGAACTTTTCAACAAGCAAATAAACAGAGCAAAAGACATATGGTATATTCTTTTAACTGAGCCAAACCACTCAGGCAATTTTCCTAGACATGGAGGAGCGAAAAGTTACTGAAGAAAGCAGCAGCAAAAGGAATTTAACTGCAAAAATAAAAACTATACGCCTATTGCTACACACGATAGCCATAACCAATTAGTAATATTCTAAAAATGCAGGGAATGTGTTGGGACAATAGAAATTAATAACAAGAACCATAATATAAGTATTTACACGAGCATTACATGTATCCGAAGTCAAAACTAATTCTGCAAAATACATGTTAAGACACTGTACACAAAGTGTAACGTTCAATATACAAGAATTATAGACTGAATTAGTTAAAAAGATTATGCTACACACATTGTAAATATAATTATATATATATATATATATATATATATATATATATATATATATATATATATATATATATATATATATATATATATATACACAGTATATGTGTGTGTGTAGCATAATCTTATGTTACTAATTTAGACTATAATTGTATAATATATATATATATATATATATTATAATTTAGACTATAATTGTATACAGTATATATATATATATATATATATATATATATATATATATATATATATATATATATATATATATATATATATATATATATATATATATAATATTAAGTTTTTACTCTGACCTTTACTGTATTAGTGGCTCAGGGATCCACTTTAGGGTCTGGCTGATGGACAAGGTCTTACCATAAAAATGATAAGCTCTGACTGCAATTGCTAAATCAGGTAGAAACTCACAAAGAAAACGGGCTAAAGGCCTTACTTCAACAAGGAACTATTGAAGATAAACACTTGGGTTTACTTTAAATGGAATGTATTTACAATTAAACACGTCAATCAGAAGAATGGGGAATGATAGGCGGGTAAAACAAAGTTCTGCCACGTGGTCAAATATTACAGCAATTGTTGAAACACTGAAGAATCTATGGGTTAATCCTCTTGAAAGGGATACTAAAGATTTGGTTGCAGTGGCAAGGCCACGACAAGGAGCACAAGACAAGCAGTTGTTTCCACAGATAGCAACACTGTCTGCAATTGAGAATGCAAGTGGTTACGTAGGGAAAAATAACGACTTTGAGCAAATCGAGTGTTGCACATAGGGTGCCAAGGCAACTCGATTCTCATGCGAGATGCTTATGTTAAAATAACACACTGTACTAGCTAAGTCAGGTCTTTGTGAGAAATCACACTTCAGAAAAGAAAATGAAATTCAGTAAAAGATCAAAAGATATGTGACTGTTCACAGAACCTCAAACCAGGTCATTACCTTAAAATGGAGTGATGGAGAGCCTCATCGAATTTCACCAGAGATGGAGGGACGAGTTTAAATGAGTTGCACTGGTAAGTTACTTTGGGGGGCACAAGATGGCCATGAGGGATAAGCTCAAACGGAGCAAGCAAGGGGCAAGTGTGTGGGTTCAACTGCCAAGAGGGTTTCTGAGGTTTCTGAGGGTTTCTCTTCGATGGCGATTGGAGCACTGGCGTCTGCTGTCAGGGGTCAAGATGGTGGCCAAATCATGAGAGATGCAACCTTCCATTTTCTATCCAGGTTACCTCTGGCAACCACATGTTTGCTGGTTGGTATGGGGCGACTCAACTTTTCTCCCAGACTTCATCCCATAGCTGGTTCGTCCGAGAGGCAGGATTTTCATCTCCATTTGCCTTTATTTGAAAGAGGTCTTTTGAGCAGTCACCAGGTCTAGGAAAGATTAAGAGATTTACAAAGGGGGAAGCATGGAGAGAACTTACGAAGTGTCTGAGTTTTGTATGCCCTTCCTCAGTTAGTTATCAGTACGAACAATACTTCATTTACGTTATAAGACAGTTTGGAGGTTGAGTCAACACTAAGTGGTTTCTCACTTACAATATATATATATATATATATATATATATATATATATATATATATATATATATATATATATATATATATATATATATATATATATATATATATATAATATATATATATATATATATATATATATATATATATATATATATATATATATATTATTGTATATATTATGAGTGTGTTGGTTTGAGATTTGAAAATTAGTAATCTTCAATACATACATTTCAGTCTTTAGCATACATACATACATAACACACATACATACATACATACCCTGAAGATGACTTTGGAATAAAGTTGAAAGTCTTGGTACCAATTCCTTTTATTTTCACGTGAGGACTTATTATATATATATATATATATATATATATATATATATATATATATATATATATATATATATATATATATATATATACAATATATAAAGCTCATGATTGAAATACACTAAGTATTTTGCAATTTACGTATTGCATAGTGTAGTATGTATAAAGACTACTACTTTCTGGAACTCAAACTCCCACTTCCAACAAATGAATTATACTGTATATATACATCAATACGCTCACTTTCACATAATCATATTCTTCCATTTGGATCTTTGGCTGTGAGTGATAGGCGTATCCAAAAAGTGTGAAGAAATCAAGAAGGAAGGAGGGCATATTGGTTATGGCAATTACATATTGTAGCACTTTTCATCCTACGTCAGTCATCCAAGAGTTTCACTGCCAAGATAAAGGGAACCAAGCGCTGTGCTTACTGCTTTCGCCTTATTTAACACCTCAGTAAAGTGAGGAAGAGGCTACTGATCCGCTGCTGAATAGATAGTCTGTTCCTTCTACTGAAACAAAGTTTTCATAATAAAACTAATATTGTAATACTTACTTGAACACCTGAATTAGCCCTTAATCCCACTAGCCCGAACAACCTCAATTACCAATCTCCCTATGGGAATTTTAACAGCCAGCGTTACCAACGCTGCAGGTAAAATCTTGTTACTGAGCTACCACAACAAATGGTTGGTAACACTGACACAGGTGTGTGCCGACACGCCCCATTCCCGTCAATTGCTTTATTCAAGGTCAAATTGATGTGGGGAAGGAGGGTGGGAATCATTCAGGTGTTCAGGTAAGTATTACAATATTAGTTTTATTATGAAAACTTCATATTGCAATACACTCCCTGAACACCTGAATTAGCCCGATTAACAACATTTAGAGGAGGGATCAATTCTATTGCGTGCCTCTTTTACCAACCTCAGAGATGGTAGCTCATAATCTGTTCTGTCTAGGCTATCTTGTTTATTTAACACTCACCCTAACGATCGCTGTTCTTGGTGAGGAGACATGCTGGAGAGTACTTTGATCGTCTGTCAGGTCAGTCTTGTCTCCGTCCGTCGACCTCCCATGTGGCTATTCAGAGCCTCTCATGTATGGAGGGAAGTGAAGCAGTGTGCAGAGCCGCTACCCCTCCGGAAAACCCGACTGGGTTTTGGGAAGAGTCAGACGACCGACCGGTGACGAAGTATCACAGCGTCGACGAGAAGCCTAACCTACTCTAGCACCCCCGTGGACTCTCGTAGGGAAAACAAAAACAAGACTATGCTAGTCTAAAGAAAACGTACTAATCTAATTCTCTGTGATTATGCTATCAGTTACCTAACAAGGAATTCTTCTCTCCGATTGACCTACAACCAACGGACTAAAAGAATATCCCTCTGGTTAAACAGAACGCACCCTAGATAGAGATAGTCGCAATGACGGACTTAGAGAATGCTCCCTCAGTTAAAATAAACGCACCCTATATGATGGAATTAGCCGCTACAAACGGACTAAGCGAATACCCCTCCGACGAGGTGAATTGAACATCTTTTAAATAGAAGGAAGTAAATACTGATATGGATTTCCAAGTAGCTGCTTCCAGAATAGAAGATACTGAATAATTCCTTAGAAAGGAAGATGAAGTGGCAATACTTCGAATGCTGTGTGCTCGGTGTAATACAGGGCTTGAAGACGACGGAAAAAGAAGAACAACTACCTGATAAAGCTTGGGAGATTACCTCCTCAGAAAATAACTGATAGCATTCTTTGACAGCGAATGGGGACGGATTCCGCGGAGAGACGAAAAGAGTACGGACGAGGACGGAGTTTTTCCACCTTAGACAAATAAACTTTTTCCAATGCTCGAACCGGGCATAAGTGCATCTCCGCTTGGTCGCCAGCAACGAATTCTTGCAAAGAGCAAACTCTGAACGAACGAGGAAGAGGGTTAACTTCCGACTCCGTCTTTGCTACAAATTCTGGTAGAAAAAAGACAAATGCATATCGTTCCCTGAATAAGAGACTAACCTAGAAATAGCCTGAAGCTCACCCACCCTTTTTGCTGTAGCTAAGGCCGTTAGAAAAAGAAACTCTTTAGTCAGCTGTCTCAGTTAGAGCTTCAATGGGTTCAAAGGCAGGGGAACGCAGAAAGAGAAGTACTTTCGATAGATCCCACAGAGGAGCCCGATTCGGCAAAACAGGACGTTCAATCTTAAAAGAATGCAATAAATCATGGATGATTTTACTAGTAGAAATCTCAAGGAGATGGAAGCTAAATGTACTGCTCAGCATTGAGCGGTAACCGGAAATAGCCGAATACAAAAGTCCCTTGACTTTCCTAAGGAATAACAGAAATTCAGCTATCTTAGCAATAGAAGGCCTACAGAAGGAGTGGCCTTCCTTACGACACCAACTTCTATACATTGTCCACCTGACTTGATAAAGTTTGCGGGTTGATTTTTTCTCAAGCTGAGAGAAAGTTGTCTAGCCACAGCTTTAGAGAGTTCGGTTTGTCTAGCTGCTCGCTCGATAGTCGCCATGCAACTAGGTTCAGCACGCGGGAGGTTGGGGTGATAATGATGGAAATGCGGTTGTTTGAGAAGATCTTTCCGCATGGGCAGGAACATCGGAACTTCCGTGAGAAGCTCTAGCAGTTCCGGGAACCAAGGACGTTGGGGCCAGCAAGGAGCTATTAAGGTCATATCCATCTTGACACTTTCCCGCAATTTCTTGATCACTTGATGAATGAGGCCGAATAGAGGAAAGGCATATACCTGCATTCGATTCCAATTTTGTAACATCGCATTGGTGCCTATCGACATGGAGTCCGCTACTGGAGAAAAGTACACTGGAAGACGATGGTTCCATCTCGTCGCAAACAAATCTACCGTTGCTGGCCATTTCCGGAGAACTTGTTCTACTACGTCCTGAGCCAACGTCCACTCTCCCCCCAGTACCTGACGAGAGCGACTTAACGAATCGGCCAGCACATTGAGACTCCCCGAAACGAATTGAGGAAGAAGAGAAACCTTCTTTTCTTCGCACCATCTCAGGACTCTCTGAGCTATTATATTGAGATCGGCCGATCTCGTGCCTCCCGATTTCTTCAGATACGACACCGCCGTTACATCGTCGCAAAACAGAGCCACTACTCTGTTGCGCACGAGATCTGAGAAACACCGGAGGGCCTCTTCTATTGCCCTGAGTTCCCGAAGATTGATTGATTCCTCCCGTTCCCGATCCCCCCAAAGGCCTGAAGCCTGGGTTTCCTCCAAGGTTGCCCTCCAACCCTGATCTGAGGCATCTGTGTAAAGATGAATGTCGGGAAGAGGGGAGTCGATAGACCTTCCGGGTGTCAGATTCCCTTCTTCTGACCACCACAGAAGATCCGAAAGGCAAGAATCGTTCCAGACTATGAACGCGCTCTCGTTGCGGAAGTCCCAGCGATTCTTGAGACATACCTGGAGAGAGCGCATCCGGAGACGAGACCCTGGAATTAAGAGAGAAAGAGAAGACATTCTCCCTAAGAGGCTTCTCCAAGCTGTTACCGGCTGTTCCCTGGAGGACAGGAACACCTCTACCTGTTGAAGGACCGCTTGTATCCTCTCCCGGGTTGGGAAAACCCTCAAAGGAAGAGAGAGAATCCTCATCCCTAAATAAGTCATAGATTGTGTTGGTACTAGGCAGTTCTTGGCAAGGTTTAGACGAATTCCTAGTACCCTGCACAGTTTTAAGAAGAAGTCCCTCACCCTTACAATCTCCTCTAGAGAGGAGGCAAGGATCAGCCAATCGTCCAGATATCTCAACATTCTGTATCCCCGACGATGCATAATTGTCGACACAGGAGACATGACCCTTCAGAACACCTGAGGTGCTGTGGTCAGCCCGAAGGGGAGAACTTTGAACTGGAAGGTGCCGGAGGAAGACACGAACCTGAGGTACCTCCGAGAATCCCGATGAATCGGAATCTGGAGGTACGCATCCGCCAGATCCACCGAGACCATCCAATCCCCCCTCCTGACTGACTGCAGCACCGATTGTGCAGTCTCCATACGAAATTTCACTGTCACCACCCGACGGTTGAGACTCGAAATGTCTATAATGGGCCTTCACGCACCTCCGGTTTTTGCTGCAACGAAGACTCTGCTGTAAAAGCCTGGAGAAGGAGAAGCTGGTTTCAACGCCCCCTTCTCCAACGGCCCGAATCTCCTCAGCTAATGCCATTTCCCTGATAGAAGACGGGGAATAACTCGGAAGGTTGACAGGGGAGGAGGACAGAGGAGGAAGGGAATGGAAAGGGATTCGATAACCCAACCTCAGGACCTCCACAACCCAATCCTCTGCCCCCCACTCCCTCCAAACCTGCCAAAATGGGGCGAGACAACCTCCCACCGGAACGGACGAGGGACATATCTCCTATTTGCAAAAATCCAGTGACGACGAGGGTCTCGAAGTAGGCACCGATGCGGCCTTGTTGGCGAAACGCACCCTCTTGGGTGTCCTAGGGGGAGACTTCGAAGCTGTTCTCTTGGAAGGAGAAGACTTGCGGACACCCCTAGGGGAATGGGAACCCCGGGCTGCTACCCTTATCATAGCTTGCTGAGATTCCACAGCAGAATTGGTGGCGACAAAATTTACCATATTCGCCACATCTTCCTCCCGGAACAAGGAATTGGCTAGAGCTAAAGGAGCTCTGAGGAGAACCCTCTTATGAACGTCCGGATAATGTGGTGGAAGATGACTAAGGTAGAAATCACGCCTTTTCTTACTTACAAAGGTCGTCGACGAAGCCAAGGCATTCACCTGATGAGCTAAACCCATTGATACAGACGTAATTAAGCTGTCAAATAATCCCGGATCCGAAGAAATATATCTGTCATTCTTTAAGAAACCCATTAGACCTGATAACATCCACAGAGAGTGCGAGAGAGCCTCAGTTCGATTACGTAGAACGTCTTCTAGCGCTGTCACTTCCCTAAGGGAAATCCCTACAAGACGAGTCGATGCTGGAGACCTCGATAGGATTGCTTCAACAGATTCATTGGTGGCAACCTGGAACCTGCAGAAGGATTACCACGGACTGAATTGATAGCCTTCCTAGGGGAAAGAAGAGAAATGTCCTGCCTATTAGAAGTCACTGCTGAAGCCAGACGACCATCCGCCTCCTCCAAGGCCTGCCTAACCCGATCAAACCAAACTAGTCCGCATGAAAAGGGAACAGGAGATGGCTTAGTGGCATAAAAAGACTCGAAAAGAGATTGATTTGGTGCCTGCGGAAGGTCTGGAGCTCTTGCTTGAGGGTACAAGGAAGTGACGTAATCCAGCATACATCTGTAGTCCTCTCCACTGGAAAGGGGACAATCCAATCCTCTGGAATTTCCTGAACTTCCGGATGAGACTCGAGATCGGCCATGTCCGAACGGTCCAAGACAGACGTAGGAGTAGGAGCTGAACGGTGCCCAGACGATGATGAAGGGTCGGGCGAACAGACTGCCCAATCCAGAATGCTGCATATCTAAACCTAACCCGGAAGCCGTATCTGAATCCAATTCGTTGATTCCACGGAAAGGAAGAGAGGAAGGAGCCGAGGGATCCGAAACCGCAGCTAAATTGCTACCAAAGGTGGACCGAGTGAGAGGAGCCGAACCCGAGCTACTAAACCCTGCAGGAGGATGAGTAAGTGGAAACGCTCGCGGAGGGACGGAAGAAGATGAAGAAGAAGGGAGAATGAAAGAGGTAGGAGTTACCAACGGAGCTTCCGCAGCGGAAAAGGTGGGAGACGGAAACCTCAGGCCGAACGGAGATGGTGCCGCAGGCCCAGTCGAAACCGCGGATTGCAAACCTGAACTAGAAGCGAGCGTTATTTCCATCTATTGATCTTTGGACATATCTGGTTCTTAGGGCCTGATCTTGTGCCGCTGTTGGCATTCCTTTTGTTTCCTTCTTGAGCTCTCCCCTCTGTAGCCATTGCCATGTTTCTACTTTGGTGTCCCATGGTATTGTGACATCAATGAGTGATACTTTCCTCTTGATTTTGTCAATCAGCGTCAAGTCTGGTCTATTGGCATGTATCACCCTATCTGTTCTGATACCACAGTCCCAGAGGATCTTTGCCTGATCATTTTCCATCATTCCTCAGGTTGGTGTTCGTACCACTTATTACTGCAAGCTAGCTGGTCTTTCTTGACAGGCTCCAGTGGAGGGCTTTTGCTACTGAATCATTCCTCTTTATGTACTGGTTCTGTGCAAGCGTGGGACATTAGCTTGCTATGTGGTTTATGTCTCGTCTTTCTTATTGCACTTCCTGCATATGGTTGAGATGTTATTTCCACCTATTGATCTTTTGACATATCTGGTTGCTAGGGCTTGATCTTGTGCCGCTGTTGGCATCCCTTTTGTTTCCTTTTTGAGCTCTCCCTCTGTAGCCATTGCCATGTTTCACTGCTGGCCAGTTCTTTAGTCTGCCTCATGTACTGTCCGTGCATTGGTTTGCTGTGCCATTTCTCTGTTCTGTTTTTTATTCTCCTGTCTCTGTATATTTCTGGGTCTTTGTCTACTTTTATCAGTCCTTCTTCACACGAACTCCTTGGCCACTTGTCTTCACTGTTTTCAGATATTGCCCGTGCTCTGCTCTCAATGTTGATGCAGTCCTTTATGCTTATAGTGGGCCGGTTAACCCCAGATTTTGGACCCAATGGTGTACTTTGGGGTAGAAGCATAAAACTTTGCACATGTTTAAGAGCCTTGTCCCCCGATGGCCAGTATGGGGCTTGCAATCTAAGGACAGATTGTTACCTCATATTTTTGTTATTCAGTCACATTAGACTAACTTTTGACTCCATTACTTCCTCTCATATGTATAAAATGTGTTGTCTGTTTTTCTCAAGTCTCTACAAATCAATTTCACCATTTATCATTTACATAAGTTAAATAATGTCTGCCATTTTAAAAATAGCTGACAGAAACGTTTACTCCTTTGATAATACTTTTAGTAACATTATATTCTATTATTGCAAATTTTCAAATCAAACCTCATGACTATAATTCAGCATACCTGCAAATGCATCAATAAATAGTGAGAGTATTAAAGTAGATAGATTTTTGTATAATAATGCATATTTGAATAAAGATATTTATTCATTTTTCTGAAACTTCTGACATATCTCTTTAATGCAGCATAAGAGACAATACTTGAACTCATTTTGCTATTTGCAACTTATTACAAAGGAACAACTTGAAGGTGGACTATTTTAGAGTTTATGGTTAAGCATATATCCTACAACATCCATAATGAGCTTCCAGTTTACAAAAATTCAAAATGTATATGCATTATCATTACAACTGCAATTGAGACAAAATGAATCACCTCTGAAAGCATTTTCCTTCACAAATACAGGGCGGTGCACTTCAAACTATTTGTGTAGCATTTGCAGGGAGGTGCACATGCTTTTTTGCATTTTCAATGTATAAGTTCATAGCAGCTTTCTTGAGCTTGAGGAAGGGTTGTCCACTTTGGTACCCAGGATGGTCCAATTTGCTTCTCCCATCCCCAATCTGCTGGATCTGGTAATTCAGGATCCTTTTGAAGCACCTGTCCACACATATGGCCTCCTTGATACACTGCTCATGATGTGTGTTGCTTGAGGGCTGCTTGTGTTGGAGGGATATGCTCCAAAGCCCTGGACTTCCTTGCGAACAGATGCTGTTTGAATTCAATGACTTTGGATAGCCCTCCCATTCTGTAGTACCAGAGTGTACAAACTGTTCCAGGAGGCTCATTATGTTGTCTGGAATCTCTGCTGGAGCCTCTGCTAACATTAGAAATGCATCTGTTACCCCCATCAAATACATTCCATGTGTCACAGGCACTTGATTTTGCTCTTACCAGCAAAGAATGAGGCAACAATCACAGCTGATAAAAAGGCATGGAAGACTGCCAGTGAGTTTGCTTTTGAGGGACCCAAAGCACCAGCTATTTCATTTGCTGTGATGTGTCTGTGATGCTTTCTGACCCCAAAAGATACCCATACTGCTGACACAGGGTAAGGTATTTTGTGCAGACTGGACAACGATGACAACAACATCATTGTCAGCAGTCTGACTGTTATTCTTTGATGCCCTTTATTGTCTGCATCAGACACACGCAGCACTAACCGTGAGTCTGCCTCTTCATGGGAGCAGGGTTCAATCAGGCTCTTATTAGTAGGCTATTGCAGCTAGCACTTTCTTGTCATATGTGCTGTTGATCTTATCTTCTACTGCTAGGGAAGTGACTTGTTCTGCGAGCAGATGGAATAGCTCAGTTTTGTTTTCATCAACTCTAAGGAAGCTTTGCCAGCTGCTGGGCACAGGAGAGCTCAGAGTGATCCTTCTATGTACACCTTGCCTCCTGTTTCTCTGGTGGCAACCTTCAAGCTGTCAGGTGCATAGGTGTCCCACATTATATCCAGCCGTTCACATGTTCCAGATGGTTTGGTATAAGTGGCACAAACATGTTGTCAGTGTAGTCTTGGAAGGTTAAGGAGGATTTTGGTGATAGCATCTGAACTATCACAGTTCCATCAATCACCAATGCACTCACATCTGGGGCTGATGCTGGGGGTTCCACGTGTGCCTCTAGTACAGATAAAAGATCAACCTTGTTCCCTGATCTCATTTCACCTTGTATACACAATTAAAGGGGATAAGGCTGATTGTCATGCTTGAAAAAGTCCTAAGCTTGCCTTCTTGGGGCTGCCAAGCTATATATATATAGGGTGCAGTCACCTTTCAGTGTTGCCACCTGTGACTTTTGCTTTGGCTTTTGTTTCTTTGTGGATAAGAGTGGTAGCTTATTCTTATGAACAGGCTCAGTTATGGGTTTGGATCCCTCAACAAATCTCTCCTTGACAAAGAGATCATATTGTTCTTGACCTTTTTGGTGAGCACTTCTGATTGTCTCAACAACATCATGGCCCAGTATATCTTTGGTGTTCAAGGTAAGAAGATCCTGATGTCCTCCTTGTAAGGAATTCCCATTTCATCTATGGCAGGAACCAGTGCTGAGACTTTTCTGGCACAAGAGACTCTCACACTCTGAGCTTGTTCGTGATGCTTCTTTATAGACATCTTGCTTTCAGCTGTCTCTTCAAATTCCTTGATATCTGTGGTGGATAATTACATTGATTTTAAAATGTTTCAAAACAGGTTTGTGTTATCAATTTATAGGTGATAAATTAATAGACATGTATGATATAACATACATCACTGTATTCTTAATTATTATCAATACACATACTTAAGATGGTACCTACTTCTGGTCCTGCAACAATCTAACGTATAAGTGCTGATGGGTTTTCAGTCAACTGCACTGCTCCACCATCTCCTTTAACCAGTGAACTGCTGTTGCCGGGAACACAGATCATGTACGTGAACTGACAGGCATCTTCCATAATTCACATGATCTAGGCAAAATATCCATGGCAACAGAAGCACAGCACAAGTGATTCCACATACCATTCGAAGTTTGCCTCTCAAATCATTCTCACAAGTTTTAGTGCACAGAGTTTTAGCTCAAGAACTGTATACCAGTATTGAAACTGAGGTTGATCAGCTGACATCTGTCCACTCCGAGCAGGGAAATGAAGTGGCTCCTCTTCTGTCGGTAATGTGTCTTTTTACATTTCATAGGCCTGGTGTTTAAGGATAGACAGTGCCGCTGCTGTCACCTCGCGAACAGGCCTTGCTCTTGTAACGTGTGGCTTTTAGAAGCAAATCAGACACTTCACTGCTCATAACACTTGCTGT
>NC_089790.1:37244206-37281706 GCF_040412425.1 Macrobrachium rosenbergii
TAGGATACAGCCCAGCTATCTGCATAGGTTGCGGCTTCGTCCTTCATAAGTTTCTGATGTTTTATGAAATCTAAATGTTCGACAGCTTTTTGCAAATACTGATCTTTAGTTGTATCATGAGTAGCCTGCATTTTTCTCTTGGTACCTACTGTATTTCCAATTCCCTGGTCATCGCTCTCATCCAAATTACTATCTCCAGGTATCTGGATTTCTTGGTCTCCTAAAAAATCATGCAACAGATCGAAATACCATAAAGTTGGTTCGTACATGTCATCACCGCCCGCACCAGACTTTTCAGACTTTTCCTTCTTTTTTAATTCCCTCCTATAACAAGTTCTCATATTGTTTATTTTTTTTTTCAAATCATCTAGAGTGGCATTGCTAACTATTTCCTTCAAGTTATTCAACAGTACTTCCCATGCTTTATTTCGCTTGTTTTTATCTTTATATTCATCGCTTTTCACTTTCCAAATCGCAGGTAAACTTCTATATGTATCAATGAAACTTCTCCACTGTTCAGTGTCATTTATATTTGCCATAACGCCTATTTAACACTTTTTATAAAACAGCTATTTCCAAAAGAATGTGCCTTTAAGCAAGGTCTACACGCGATGAAACTAGGCTTCCAACTGATGTTAATTGTGAAGTTGTACAACATGCCCATACATTGTCAAAAGGTAGTACAACATTAGGCCACGCCCCCTTAAAATCAAAGCTGCTTTGATTCTCTCCAACCAAACCAACCAACCAAAATCTTGTTGTACAACCTGCCCATACACTGTCCAACATTTCATACAACTCAACCAAGTTGTACAACAAGTTGGATAATGTATGGCCCGCTTTTATAAACCAATTACAACACCCAATAGATGTTCTAGAAATTTTAATAGTTTTTGTGTACATTTTGTTGACTTAATTATGAGTATTTTTGCCCTACTATTTTATTGGTCTGGTCACATGTTTTCCAATTTCACAAGAACTGTTTGAAACTCTGGATGGGCTTAGAATTATTGCTCATTCATAGTTTAATTCTTCTCGTAGTAGCTTCTACAGAAAACTGATGTTCTGAATTCAACCAAAATTGAGTACTTCCATACGAAGGCTAGAGTTCTATAGTCGGTGATAGCGGCTGCTGATTGGCTTAATTCCATCTTATTCGAATTTCTTCCAGAGCATTTATTTATACGACACGCAATCATACACAAAAGTGAAAAATTAAATTCAATGATAAGTATGTCGTTTTGAGTTCCTACAGATATACTCGGTTATAAAGATCTAAACCCTAGGAAATACTAGCGAATATATACAAACAACAGACCAGCAGGTACTCACTCTTTCCCAGGCATTCGACGGAAATGTCCTGTCGTGTGCTTCCTCACTTCCTCTCGGAGAATGTTATAACTTCTCCATTTTGGGTGTTATATATAACTAGCCACTGCTTTCGTTATAACCTCTTACCTGTGGGAGAAATAAGACGATTGTTAGCCTGGCTTAGGGTATTTTGTCTTCGTAGCAATCGCGAAAATTTATGATATAGTCCCGTCAAATGAAGAGATGTTTTCCGAGCTGTGCTTTATTGTACAGACATCTTGCAATGAGTAGAGCAGCTACAAATTATATAAACGTACATAATGCTAGATTACAAACATATGAACACTGAAGCTAAATATACAATAATGAATCATATCTTCTTGTAATCTATTACAAGTCTCCAACTACCATCCTTCTTTGGATCAAGTAACAATGGGGAATTATATGGAGATTTAGAAAGAATTACTACTCCATCTCTTTTCATTTCCTCTATCAAATTGTCAACTATGGGTCTCTGGCTTATTGGTAATCTGTAATTAGGAATAAAAATGGCTTGGCTCCATCATCTAACAAAATTCTAAGTTGTAGAACATTTGTTCTTCCTAGTTTACCTCCTTCTACAGCTATTACATTTCTGTATTTCTCTAACACATGAATTAACTTGTGTCTATTTTCTGGAAAACCTGTTTTATTTACTTCTTGATTTATTTGAGAGTTTTGGCCATTTATAGAGAAAAATGCTTTTTCTTCTACTGTTACTAAAGGATCGTTAATAGGAAACCCTATGCAAAAGACAATGCCTTGCGTATAGTGTTAGTCTGTTATCCGAATAGTTTTGGACATAAACTTCGCTGTTATCACCATTCATGTGAACCAAGGAATTATCCAATCTGACAAAATCTGGCAATTCTTCATTCAATAATAGAATATCCTTATCCTTTACATCCTCTTTTGATCTCAAATATATTTTTGTTAAACATTTTGGATACAAAGTTACTGCTCTGTTGAGTATAAATTGTACTTTATTCAGCTGTACTAACACAACAATGCCTTGCGTATAGTGTTAGTCTGTTATCCGAATAGTTTTGGACATAAACTTAGCTGTTTGGAATTATCAATCTGACAAAATCTGGCAATTCTTCATTCAATAATAGAATATCCTTATCCTTTACATCCTCTTTTGATCTCAAATATATTTTTGTTAAACATTTTGGATACAAAGTTACTGCTCTGTTGAGTATAAATTGTACTTTATCATCAGCTGTACTAACACAACATAATTATTTCTTCTTCTTCTTCTTCTATGTCTGAAAAATAGCAAAGTTCCGCATTTCCAGTGGTTTCTTCTGTTACTTCCATTATACTATTTATATTTGATTTATTTATTTTATCTATGAGCAATACATCATTTAGTATTTTCCTTTCACTTTCACAACTCATTACTACATTGCTATAGTTATAGGTATAGGCGCCTTGATTTTCGTTAGATTCAGTGTTTTGGTCATAACAATTATTTATATCTGAGTATATATCATCTGTATGTGCATATCTCAACAATTCTGTAATTGTGGGAATTCCTCTGTTTTTATCTGTTTCTATTTTATCTTGCTTGTTCTGGTTACTTATCTGCTTCTCCTGTATGTCTGTCTCGCTTGTCGAAACTGCCTTAGCCAAATTGATCAGATTTGGGTGAAACTCTTCTTCGTCAAGCGTAAAACATGCGCTCTTCTGATAATCCTGTTTCAGGCTAATCTTTCCTTCACTACTATCTAATATTATTCCACATCTCCTCATCAAATTAAATGAGAACACTACTTGTGCGGGAAAAAATCTGTCTTCTAAAACTAGAAAACTTTCAATAAATTTATGTGACAAAAGACTTATTTCTAAGTTCACATTCCCCAGATTTTTAATCTGTTTCCTTGCTATTCCTTTTATTACTCTACTTTGACCCTGAATCTGAGTTTCTGCAATGCCTAAATATCTGGTTAAAGTTATTTTATCAATTATATTTACAGTACTACCTGTATCAATGAGTACAGTACATGTTTTTCCATTTATTGGAATCTTTACAATAGGCAGATCCTTTCTGTTTATTTCTTCCTCTTTCATGGAAAATACTACTTCTTTGCTATGTAAATAGGAAAATGCGGATGAACCTTCATTGTAACTGTTTCTCCTTTTTCTCTTTCATCACCTTGAAGGGATTTACTTTCTTTTCTCTGTAAAGGGGTTAATTGTCACTGACTGGATGATTTATTTATATTTGGGCGACTGTTACTTATCTCTTTAATTTCTCTTTTGGCTTCCTTATTATTGAACCAACAGTTTTAGTTAAATACCCGATCTTTTTGCAAACTGCACAGATTCTAGGCTTTCTGCATTCATTAGTGGAATGATTGGTATACCCGCAGTTTTCACATGTTATTTTTGGTCTAGCTTCTTGAACGGAATTATTCTCTGGTTTTGAATTATTTGTTTTTGAATATTGACCATTATATGATATCTTATGGGTGGATCGAGGAATGGTCCATTCCTCGATTGATTCTGTCTTCCTTTCTGGTTTGGATTCCATTTTTTCCTAGTATTTTGTGCATGTTTCCTTTGAAAGTTTGTCTAAGTTTGGAATGATCATTATATTTGTTATTTCCTTCATATGAACCATTGGTATTTCTGCCTTTCCTTTCATTTTGTGTTTCTGTTACCCATACAATTTCCTTAGAAAATCTATCTCTTTCTTCTGGATTCCTTGCCTCATTGATATTAAAGCTGTAAGGCTATCACTTTTAGGATTAATTCTAACTTTCTTGAAAGCTTTCTTTTCTTTCTCTCTGAGTGTGTTATACATCATTCCAAATGACAAGTAATTCAAAACATATCTTAAACTAACTAAATCATCTTCATCACCAAAATCATTCTTATTTCCTATGGTGATGTTTGTTTTCTTCAAGTCTTCTATTGCTTTGTGTGTCGATTCTTCAACATCTGTGTGAAGATTTGCTATGGATTTTCCATCATAATGCTGGGTAAGGAATTTTTTAATATTATATAATGCATCACTTTGACTTACTGGTTCCCAGATTGATAAGCAAATGCGTTTAAATTCAGTGTATGTCGTTATTTTGCTGAATCTAACTGAATTCAAAGTTCTATGTGCATCACCACTTTCTGAACTAACGAGAAGCAAGGCTTCGTCAATTTTAGTTCTTTCATTTGTTATTCTCCCTGTAGATATGCGACTCTCTGCATTAGCTAACCACTGGTTCAGAATATGATTCTAGCTTATTTTTGTCAGGATTTGAATTTTCAATTCTTCCTCAGAATCGAGTGGCTTGCGTAATGATCGTTGCTTGCGGCATTGTTCTAAATTGAAATGTGTTAGTATTATTATTATTATTATTGCTATTTGTGTTATTAGTGTTAATACTTTCTTGAGTTAATGATACTCGTGAACTTGGCACTGGAATTCAACTATGTTTAACTGTTGTTGGTCTTAAAATATAAGAGTGATTTCTTATAGTATTCAACAATTTGTCAAATGAATCCTGCATTTTACAACAGTATTCTAAAAAATCATAAAAAAAATTATACACAAATACACAACAGTATTCAAAAATACATCATCAAAAGAATGTTATGTTATTAAAGATTCCTATCTAACATGAAAAAGTCCCACAAGTTAAAAAGTTTTTAGAGAGAATCTAAAAGTTTTATACCTTCTAAGAGAAAGAATAAAAAAAAAAAAATTTCATACACTTAGAGAGAGAGAGAGAATAATTAAAATAAATTTCCAATCATGACTTACTTATTTCTGTTGTGGTTCGGTTTTAACTGTTGTATTGTTACCACTGTTTATCTTGAACTGTTTTTCACTTTTCCTTTCATGACCAACACTGTAGTTCGCTGTAGACACATTGTATCCTGACTAAAACTGCCCTTTTCTTGTTTCTTTGACCATCAGGGATTCGTTTTCTTCTTAGATTTCACCAATAATGTTGATTTTTAATGGGAATGTTTGTTGTACATGTGAAATGCAGTCATTCGTTTTAACAGATTGTGTATAGAAATCTATTTTGGGTGTGTATCGATAGCTACCAACACACAGGTGATGTTATTTTGCCATTTCACGTTGACTGGTATGTTTGCGTTGTTCTCACAGTTCAATCTTCGCGGAATAATATTTCTTAGTTGTTGGTTTTCTAAGCTGTAATGTTTATAATTCTTCCTTTACTTTGTTCTGTTTTTGGCCATTGACGTTTGTAGCAGGAATGTTTTCATCTATGTTATGATTCACTTCACAGCTTGTTATTACATTTCTTGAGGTCTGCTTGTCGATTCGTCCTTCACACTTTACTTTTTATGTCTTTTTCGGATCCTATTTAGCTGTCACCATTTGTAATGTTTTTACCACTAAATGTTATGATGTTCCTTTCTTTATTTCTTTTATAGTTTCTTTATTGTTTCTAGCTTTGTTTGTTATTAGTTGTAGAGTCCCAGGAGGCTTAGGAAGACACAGTGCAGCTTTTCTTACTTCATTAACACACTAGTAAAATAACACTGTATATATACAAGTTAAGTAGTAAGACTAAGAATCGAAGTATGAGCCTTTCTTGAATGTTCTTAACCCACAACTGGTGAGGCTCACAACCTCACTCCTCTAAGGCTCTTCTCTCTCTGATCATCTTTCTCTCTATCTATCTTCCTCTCTGCCTCTCTTCCTTCCTTCCTTGCTTTTTGAAGTTCTTCAAAGGAAAATGTCCATCCCACAGTAGGCAGGCGGGCAATAGCTTCTGTTCTCCCTTGTAGTCATCCTCGAGCGGTTAAAGATTATCTAATGACATCCTTTTGGGTGTGATTAATTGACTTAATCCCTCCTTCATGGGTGGGACTAATGTCGTCACCGAAAGTCTTCAGGTTCCTGCAAAAGTTGAAAGGTCAGCTCACAGGTGAGACAGTAGAGGCATTCTTGTTATAATTGCGCTTAGATTACCTCGCAGAATGTTTTGGCTACATACTCATAACACTTCCTGCTTCGTTTTTTCTCTCTCTCTCTCTCTACTTTCTTTGTCTATCATTTTTCTATTAATGGTTCTCTCTCATTTCTTTTTCTCTCTTTTATATTTATGCTATTCCTAACTATTATTCTCCTAGCTATCATTACATCACCTACAGAATGGAAGTCTGTATATATGATTCCATCCTAAATATAAGAATAACTGATTACACTTATACATTACAATATTGCGCTTTCATGATGAAATACTACTGAACTGAACACGTCCACTGAATGAAGCGTTACCGCAGTTTGTTACATAAAGATCTTGCATGCGGCGTCACATAACGTGTCTTGCACATCCGTATAAGACATACATGATAGGAGGATACTCGTTGAATGGCTTCAAATAATGTCAAGTGTGTGAGAGATAGACAGAATGATGATTCCAAAGATATCGTATGCTCTGATCTGATATTGTCAAGTAGTGACACAAGTGAAGGCTTTGGAGTTATAAGCAGAAAAGGAAGAAGAACCAGAAACCTGGGTGAATGGAAACAGCACAAATATGGTAGTGGATAGCACTAGCAGTGTTACTGCAGGTTTGGCTCCAAGTAAAAAGATACAGTCTAATAATGGTAACATTATGGAGTGTGATAGTTTTGATGCAGATAGTCACCTTCATTTTGGCGCAGAGGATGATGGAAGGATCATAATCTTAAGTTGCATTAGACGGTGAGGGTATATAAGAACACCCAGAATTTGAAGTTCTATTCAAGGAAGGTAAATGTTGGCCTTACATTTACTGTTAAAGGTGAGAAGGCTGCGAGACACCTGACTACCACTAGATTTGAAGGTATTTGTCTGGGGTATCCTCAGCACCAGGGAAAGTTAACTAAGGTTATAGTCTTTGATTTTCCGGTTTGCATGGATGAAGAGGTACTGCTGGCTGACAAATGCTTTGTTTGGATTAAACGGCAAAAGGTTAAGCAAGGTGGTGAGGTTATTTCAAAACCACAGGTGACTGCCTTACCAGTGATGAAATTCCCTAGAGTGTTTGTCCCATGCATTGGTTATAGGAACTTTGGGAGATGGACAGACCTGGACAAAATGGCAAACCAGAGATGGATGGCCAAAGTGTTTGTTCTAATTTGGAGAATAATGATGCATTAGCAGCTCTGCACATGGAAATAAATGAACTAAAAAACTAGATATATCTTTGCAAGTTCAAAGTAATTAACTCTGTTAAAATACAAAAACCTCTGTTAACTCTTAAAATATTATTTTGTTCCTTGAGGAAAGTGGTAACAATTGCCACCTAAACTAAAACTTTGGGATGTGAAACCGCTTCTGTGTCTTGTTCAGGAATGTTTATCCCACAATATTGGAATGAGTTCAGCAAGTGAAAAACAAATATTTGCATGATGTTACTGGCAGATCCTCTTGGCAAAACATGTGTTTAATCGTTTATTAAGAACAACTTCGTTTTAATGTGCTTTTTCCCATTTTTATAGCTTTGCAAGAGGTAGGACTCTGAATCAATAGCTTAGGTTTTTCATTTACCTGGATATCAACAAATCCCCATTTTCAGAGCGAGGAGAACTGGTGGTTGGGTCGACAGATGAGGTGTCTGTTATGTTTTTAGGCAAGTGGCTTTGTTTACGGTGTTTAACTACGTTTATTAAGAACAACATTCCGCTAAATTAGAAATAGCTGTTATGGTCAGTCTGAGGCTGCTGCTCTACCAACCGAGCCATCGAGGTAAATTAGAGATGTTAAATGTCAGTGTTTGATATTAAATGTCAAGGATGCGTGAAGGATGTCATATATATTATTAATGTTTATAAGCATTCTAATATGTTGGAATTAGAAAATTTACCTTCCACCATATTTAGTAAGACATGTTGATTGTTGGGTGATTTGAATGCTCGTCATGAAAATCTAGATAATGCTGGATGCCAAAATAGAAATAGGTGTTCTTTGAATAATATACTGAATTCCATGGATGATGTTCGGGTTTTGGGTAAGAATGAACCCACTCATATAAGGGGTGGAAGACTTGATTATGAATTGCTGTGTGCTATCAAGTGAGGAAAGTCTACTGCCCCAGGTATGGATGGAACAACATATAGTTAATTGTTTGATTGCAATGGATGATAGTCGGCTATTGGATTTAATTAATTTTTCTTATGCGAATGGCAGGTTATCTATAAAGTGGAAGATAGCTTTAATGATTCCTGTTCCTAAAAGTAATGGAGAGTATCGGCCTATATCTCTGATATCGTGCTTTTGCAAATTAATGGAAAGACTTGTTTTGAATAGGTTACTTTATGTTATTGGAGAACAGCTATCTGATAATTTGTTTGGTTTTAGAAAAAATAAGAGTACAACGGATTGTGTTATTAAAGTACTAAGCAATAGCTGGGCTAGATGTAGGGCTTTTTGTAGACCATAAGGCTGTCTTTGATAGGGCAAATGGTGAGGTAATCCTGGAAGAACTGGCAAATAAAGGAGTGAAAGATTTATTGTTGAAGTGGATACAGAGCTATCTAACTGGAAGGAAAGCCAAAGTGTGGTTCCTGGGTCATGAATCTAAGGGAATGTTACTGGAGTTGGGTACACCACAAGGTCGGGTATTAAGTCCTACTTTGTTTAATGTATCGATGGACAAAATTGCAAGCCACACATTTCCAAGAGGTACTGATATTGTAATTTATGCTGATGTTACTGTATTCTTATACAATGTGATTCTTATGCTACTTTGTCATTAACAATGGCGGAGCTGCAAAACTTGTGTCTGCATATGGGTTTGGATATAAATGAAAATAAGAGCAAAATACAGGCTTGTAGGCAGACATATAATTCATTTTTATTTAATGGGAAGGTATACAGATAGTCGACAGTTTTAAGTATCTCAGAATTTATATAAGTTTTAAAAAGACCATGTTCGAATTAAACTACGTTAGAAATCTTTGTCTGTCAAGACTTAAACCACTACAAGTGCTTGCAAACAGAGGTAATGGAGCAGGCATTCCGGTTTTAAGGATGGTTTATATTAGTACAGTGCGCTCAGTTATCGATTATGCAACACCTGTATTAGTAAGTTATTCGGAGAAGGAACTGAAGAAATCAGAGGATATCCAAAACAAAGTCATTAATGAGAATGGAATTAAATTTACCTAGTGTAGTTGACCGCATTCGAGAAATTGTCTCTATTGCTGTTGTTCAAATGTTAAGAAGTATAGGAATGATAACTGCCAAGTTATCAGGAAGGTTTGATGCTCCAGTTTGACTAACAGCTATTCACGGAAATTGTACAACATTATCGTTAAGTTATGATGCTGTGAAGTAATGTGTTCAGCTGCCAAAGGTAAGGCCTTTCAAGTCATGGTTATATACAAAGAAATTGGATTACAAAAAGAGTGAGTGTCATCCTAATGAGTTAAAGAAGGTGTCCTTACCATTGTTATGTTATTTACCAAGATGTAATGTTTTTCATATATACTGTGATGGGTCTGTTAATATAGTGGATGTGGAGTTGTCATACGAGATTTTAGAGATAATACATTTACTGATGGGATGATTTCAAAACGAATGCAGGATAATAGCTCTACAACAACAGTCGAGTCACACGCAATTCACCAAGGACTGAAAATTGTCGCAGGTAAAAAGTGAGATGTGTATATTTTTGTAGATTCCCAGAGAGCTTTGCTTGCATTGAATTGTAAGGATCCATCTCATGCTGATTTAGTATACCAATGTAAGACTTTGATATATGAGAGAGAACGAAGTGGTTTTTATGTTAAATTTTGCTGGATACTTTCTCATATAGGTATATATTTAAATGAAGTTGGTGACAAATTAGTAAAAGATACATGTAAAACCTCTGTTGATATTGTTGGTGCTGTAAGTTTTCGTCAAATTAAGAGAGATATGAGACATGGGAGAGCTGCATGGGAGACTGTTAATGCAGACAGGATTTTAGCAGGCGGCAATAGTAGCATGAGGCATAATTTTCATGTAAATTATGTAAAAAGCCAAACTCTCATACATTATATCATTATGTAATACATTGTACTGCACTTTCAGAATTTAGGGATAGAAGTGTTGATACAGTTCCAGAGCAGGTGTGTTATTTGCTTAAAGATAATATGGTTCCAAGAATTATGAAGAAGTTTCCCAATTTCTATTGGAACAGGTAATTTTGGAAGGTGAATGATGTACTGTTAAAATATTTTGGAGGGTGCACCAGCATGCTGATACATCCCGTTTGATTTATGTGTAATATACGCCAATAAATCTTTTGAATTTGAATTTGAGCAAGAGAGGCAGGAGAGCTGCGGGAAATGTACGGATTCAGAGCTTCAACTGAAACTGAATTGCTATCGCTCTTTCTCACAATGTGGCAGTCTGTGCTCATCTAATGTAAAATTTCTCGTTTTTAATAAACAATATATATTACGGAAGCATCCTTTAAAATGTATGAAACAATTGTAAACATACCAAATGACTTGACTGCATATGTTTTTAAATAGCGATTGTTATAAACACTTAGTAACCGACAGCCTATATAATAGGAAACAGTACTACAGACTCGAGTTATTGCTTAGGTTTGTTACGATTTCTTAGAAGTGTACATACAGTTCATACTGCCAGTGTCTAACATATGTTTCAGTTATGTCTTTTTCTTCACAAATTATTCTTCAATAGTTAAATCATTACGTAGTGAATATAATTGTAAAAATAAAAACAACTACGACACGAGTGGCTCGGTCACACCCCGGAAAATTCCTTTCTAGTCCTGATTTTGCAGACTTGTTATGGCCATTCTTTCATGATCTCAATACTAACTTTCCTTACATTGCTTGTTATACGAATTTAAGCAGAAATCACGCCATAAGAATGAACCGGGGAGGGTAGAGCTACAATTTATCTGTTAAAATTCTGGCGGGAGAACGTTAGAGAGAGCTGGTTATTAAAAAAAGTCGAGTTTTTTTATGGAAACCACGAGTTTATCGATGTGTAAAATAATGCAAAACGGTTGATTTCAAATGAAAAATGATGTATGATCAATGTACTTATCCTATGTGAGTCTAGTAATACTAAGCATTCAAAATGCTTTCCCAGTGACACTGAAAGAAGCACATTTTTAACGGTTTTTAAATAAGTTTCTGCCTTGTCTCACATTCAGCAGTTTACTGACTGCTAACCCAGAAAGCTTTATAACCATCGTCGGGCACTGACTTCCAGTATCGGTCTATTATTATGTTGACAAAGACTTGAAGAGCGGCAAGGCTGGTGTAAGGTAAAATCCCCCTTCTCTGTTACTAAATACAGCAATAGTTTAACAGCATTGAAAAGTATTTGTCAGTCCAAATAAGGGAAATTAAGAATTGTATTTTTGGAGATCCCTTTGCGAGATATGTTTTCTACGGTGTGTCGATTTTACTTCAACAGGTAACAATAAAAAAGAATAGATAACAAATAATAAAGAAAAGTTAAACCTTACTGAAAATCTTACACACTTTTCGATGAATATTAAATTATGAAAGGATATGTATATGATATATATATTGTCATGAAGTGTACCAAGTACCTGGTTATTACACAACTAGTCACAAAATCCAAAAATTTACCTCACTTCAGCCAGATACCTGAAGCCTCATAACAGTAAAATTACGACTGAACATGCTAAAGGTAACAGTGATCCCTTTAAAACTCACTTATCACTTGAAAAATCAAACTAAGTTTATCAAGTTTTTTGTGAAGTATTAATATATACGAAATAATGAAGGGCATCACTCTATCAAACAACTATAATTGTTTCCCTGGTCTCAATTCACTTCAGTACAACTGAAGGAGAACAAAACATGTTTATCCCTTTGCCTAATGCACACACAAATAACCTTATCCACTGGTGGCCAACAAAGGAAACACTGTGTTTAAGAATTTTAAATACATAACTTCCAAAATTTATAATTAGAATTACAATCTGAAAAACACAAGATTTAATTAATTCTTAAACAAGACTAATTAACAGACTTTAATTCATCGAGAAATTACATTAACTAAGCAAATTTAAACTATAAAGAATTGCTCAAGATTTGAAAAGGAAATCTTAACAAATGAAAATTAAATCAAGTATGCAATGTTAAAGTATCAAAAATATGTAAAATGTTAAGTAAATAAATCTTAAATCACCAACACAAATGTTTGGGTAAAACACAAGAACACACAAAAATGCACAAAACAAGAACACACAAAAAAATGCAAAAGACAAGAACACACAAAAAATGCACAAAAGATTTATCAACAGTAATTTCACTAAGGCAAAATCTCCCTGAGGCTTCTTATTTTACCATGGTGATATTAAGCAAAATCCACTTCACCTTATACAAGCTTGTATCACTTTTGTAAAACCCCTTGCTGCAGCACAAAAACGCTTTATATATGGCGCCTATAAGACTACACAGTTTCACCAAAATCAGATCTTAAAAGATATGTTCTACCAGTGACCACATAAATCTGTTATATTATAAATTTTACTCTCCTTTGAAGTAAGAGAGGATAAGAGAAAGAGTCTGACCAACTCAAATGGACTCTAACAGGCTAATACCCAGCTTTCCAAATTCTGCTATGAGAAGCAACCTATGTTGCCACATACACATTTTGTGTAGAACATCTTATGAATCTTCCTGAAGAGGAAAAGAATAAAAAATAACAAGGAAAATTTCCTGGGTCAGAGAGTTCTTTAGCCTGTCATTTCATATCTGTATAATTGCACACTTGTTCAAACGACAAGCTTTTAGAGCCAACCTCTGTTATCTAAACCTTTCATCCCATATCTCTTTTTGATGACAGTTTAAGTAGATAAGGAAACAAACCTTCGCTTATCCTCGCCCTGGTCAACAAATATTATCTAGACCTGTCACCTCATCTCTCCTTTGATGAGAGCTTAAGTGGGTCAGGCACCGCCCTTCGAATGAAGGGGTTACTTTGCTGAACACCTGACAGCTGAGTACACAAGAGCCTATCATTGCAAACATGAATCTCACAGAGAAATTGCATCTACTCTCAAAATCCATACAGTCAAACTAACCCTTTTAAGATCTGACACTTGAGACTTCAATAAACAACATTACTATACACAACACATAACAAATATAATAGAAAATATATTAAATTTGCAAAAATATACATATTATAAGGTATATCATTATATTCCTCCCCCTAGAAGATTAATTATCCCGGGTTTGTATCCAACGTTTCGGAACGGAGTAAATAATCTGCATAATGACATTATTCGTTCCTGATATATGTTTCAATCTACATTTTACATTATATGGTTGTAGCATTACAAAGACCACCTATTAATCGTTGATTATTCTTCTTTATCTTATTGATGAATGAAATAGGGTTGTGGTCAGACAACAATAAAATTTCTTCATTCCTAGGTTGGTTCACATACACTTCAAACTTTTTCAAGGCTGTAATTAATGCTAATGTCTCATTTTAAATTGAAGAGTAACTTTTCTGATGCTTTTTCAACTTTGATGACATGAAGCATATGGCAGTGATCTTCTTGAAGTAGAACAGCTCCAATTCCACAGTCAGATGCATCAACCATATCATAAACTTTATTGAAGTCTGGAGTCTAGCACTGGTTTTGAAGTTAAAATAGCTTTAACCTTCTCATAGGATTCTTGACATTCTGGAGTCCAAACAGTTTTCAGACTGGTTAAGTCAGTTAAGGAAGCCACCACGGCTGAGAAATTTGGACAAAATCAGCGATAAAATCCAGCCATGCCCAAAAATCTTTGTAGCTGTTTCCTAGTTGTAGGAGGGGTAGCCTTACGAATACCTTCTACTTTAGCATCAAGAGAAGTGAGAAGGCCTTCTTTCCAACTTCAAATCCTAAATATTGAACAACTGCCTTCCAAACTCACTTTTCTGTAAGTTGGAAGTCCTGTTTCTCCTATAGTTTCTGGAATTTTCCTTAAAAATCTTCAGATGTTTTTTCCCATTTATTAAACAATCATAATGTCAGTCATGGTATACACCTACCTTCTATTGATCCTAAATAGTTGATCCATCACTCGTTTGAATGTTGCAGGTATCTACTGTAATCAAATGGCAAACAGTGTATTGGTGCAGTCCAAGCGAGCAATGAAAAGCTGACAGCAACTTAGCATCATCATCTAAAGGAATTTGATAATATCCTTTCAACAAGTCTATCTTGGAAACATACTTGGCTTGCCCAATATTATCAAGCAATTGATCAATAGGAGGCAAAGGATAATTGTCAGCCACACTGATGGAATTCATTTTCCTATAGTCAGTACACATCCTAAATGAGCCATCTGGTTTCTTCACTAACACACAAGGAGAACTGCAATGACTTGAACTGGGTTCTGCTAATCCATGCTGCAATAAATATTCCACTCTTTTTCTGATGAAAAGATGATATGCGGTAAGTTTTGTTTTAAAAGGTTTTCCACCTTTCTGATTTCCCTTTATCCTCATGTTTTGTCAATCGTACACCTAGGTACATCTGGAAAATTTCAGGGAACCGAATCATTTCACTTAATTCATTGCTTTGCTCAACACTCAGATTTTTTAGTTTATTCTCCAAATTTTCCAATATTGAAGAATTGTTCATCTTGTTTTCAGCTCCCAATTCGTAGCCATCATCGTCCTCTGTAGATGAAGTTGTTTTAAAGCCATTGACACTGTTTCAATTTATTCTCTGAGAAGTAAGGCTCAAAGATTCAATGTATACAGCATCTTCCTCTGTCAAGCTCTTCAATGGTGTTTCAATCACATGTTTGATCACTCTAGCTTTATTATCCTATAAGGACTCGAAACTTATTGTAAGGGAAAATCTTTCACTGGTAAGAACATCAGAATTTGCTGTCCAACACTAAAATTTCTGGCTTAGTCTTGGCATCATATTTCCTTTCCATTTCTCTGACTTATTTTCAAATGTTCTAAAGAGAATTTTCTAATTTCTCTAACCTTTCCCTCGTTCTCTACATATTCCCTTGGATTTCTCTTGATTTCACTTTCTGCAAGAATCTTTCAATGGACCTCACTGCCTCGACCAAAATCATTCCATTTGGTGAACATCCCATACTTTATTGAAACATTCCAACTTCAAATAATTGCTGGGTAAACCAGCATCCCATTCCCTTCCGATTCATTACAGTACTTTGTTAACATACTTTACAAAGTCTGGTGGAACCTTTCCAAGGCTCCTTGAGTCTCTGGATGATAAGCAGTTCATAACTGTTGTTTCACTCCTAACATGCTCATCACATCCTGGAATATATAATTTTGAAGTAAAGTTAGTTCCTCATCACTTGCAATACTTGGTATTCAAACTTGGAGAAAACTCCACCTACTTCTCAGCAATTACTCAGACTTATATTCTTACAGGAATCAATTGTGATACCTTGTTACTGGACACACTGTAAAATGATTATTCATTTCTTTCTTTGTTTTGGAAACGTAGTCCAACCATATCTATAATAACCTTACTAAAGGGTTATCCTCTAAACTCTATCGGTTGTAGGGGGACTTTCTTAATAGTTTAATTCGGTTTTCCAGCTATTTGGCTTGTGTGATACTTCCCGCAAAACTTAAGTTAACATTCTTGTGAAGTCTGCCAGAAAAATACTTCATAATCTTCCTAATAGTTCCCTGATTCTCATATGTCCAGACCTCGTGCACCATTGCTACCACTTGCTTCTAAACATATGAGGCAAAAATTTGACGATATTCCGCCCATTCAGCATTTCCTGGTATATTCGCAGGTCAATGCTCTCATTAGCAACTCTTTCTTTAGATAACAACAGGCAGGGAGTTTGTTGCATTTTCCTTGGATCAACAACACTGATAACAACCAGCCAACGTTGTATCTTCTTTCCTGCAGTTCCATTGTTTCTCTCAGTCACTTGACCAACTTCAAGGGCTGAACTCGATATCCACTAACTTACTACTGTAGTTTCACTACTATGTTCAGGAACACTTTGACTATGCTGAGCTTCTTCAACAACAACCAGATCCTTCTTGCAATCTCTTCATTACTAGCACTAGGGAACCTTCACTTTCCTGAATAGCTCTTCTAAGCTCAAAGATCCTTCTGATACAGTAAATCCTCGTGCTCTTTTTCACTTGTAAAATGTAGTGCTCTCTTCATACTCCTGAAGCTACACAACTTGGAAACAGGTGGGGGTTTTTCTTCCTAACTCTACCATAGGACTAATCTCAACGGTTTGTCTGTCACTATAGGACAAGGTGGTACACCACCAACTTCATTACCCAGTAAAACATGTACACCTTCAACAGCTAGTGAGTCCTTTACAGCAAAATCAATACTTCCTGTCACCAATTCACACGACAGATGCAAGCGGCACATAGGAGTTACTTCCTCTCCTCCCATACCCTTCAAAATAACTGAATCTCGAGTGATATTCTTCTCCAACTGTGGGTGAGCACCGCGAACTACCACACTATGGTTACTCCCTGTATCATATAATACTTTGACTGGTACCTGCACGCTCCCTCCTTGAGTTGTCAGCATACCTTCATAGATATATGGCTAAAAGCCTCCAAACTGCTCAGCCACTCACTGCTTGAGGTCACATTTCCACTGGTTGCTAAACACTCTGCTTGTCTAATCTCAGTGCTCCCCCACACTGCTCTTCGTAGTTTGCTTCAATTGGTGTCATTTTAACCAATTGACCAACTGGCTTGGTCTGTTGCGCCTATAACATCTCACTGTAGTGTCCTACTCTTCCACATGTGTAGCAGACAACATTAGTCTTCTGTATCTGTCTTGAGAAACTGGATGATGAGGATTTAACATTTGATTGCTGAGGGGTATATCCTGGCTTTGTAATGGCATTGCCACTAGAAGTGTTCCTAATATCAAAGTTCAGGATATTTGAATGATACCTAAACTGGGGGTTGTTGACCAATGACATTATAATTCCTTGCTACTGATTATATTGTGTCCTCGCCAGTGTAGCAGCTTTGTCGTGCTTTCTTAACCTATCTCTTAAATAAGCTCTATGTTCGTGATCTAGGACTTACTAACCTCAAGTTCGTCCATAGGTTTAACTTTAGCAACCTCCAACCACCATCTGAAACACAAAGATCTGAATCTTTCATTGTAATATTCAGGGGTCATCTGGTAAACTTGTAGCACATTGTGTTCCAGTACATCGTACTCTTTACACTGATCAGCTGATAAGGCTAAATAGGCACTTCTTCCTTTTCCAATGAGAACACACTATAACAAGACTGACCATTTATCTTCTGGCCATCCCATACTAAAGCTACTTTTCAAAGTGCTCAAAAAACTCATCTGGAGCTTCTTCTGTAAACCTTGAATTAACCTCTGCACTCTTACTACATCAAAACATACAGGGTCTAAATTACCTTGAATATGGTTATACGGTGTTACAGGTAATGTGGATCGAACCTTGATTAACTCCATCTCCCTTTCATGTCTTGCTCTTTCTCTGTCTTCTTTTTCTCTGTCGGCCTGCATCTTCAGCCTAATCAAATTTTCTTCTGCTTCTAAGCGTCCAAGCTCTCCTCCTGCATCACTGTTCTCTTTCTTTTGCTCTTGCTTATATGTAAACTCTATTTCAGCTGCAATCAACAATTCTTGTGCCTCATTTAACTCTTTGTCTATTTTACCAGAGTCCATCAATGCTTGAATTGCAATACATTTGATTTCTGCCTCAATCATACCACTAGTCACATTACCCCCACATGCCACTGCTAAAGCAATCCACTGTGCCTTAGTCAGGTTAAGTGCTGAGATAACTTTTGAATGGATGGAGTTGTTAAAACTTCTGAACTTGAATATCATTTTCTAAGTTACTCAACTAAATAATTTACAATACAATTCAAAATAACTATGTGGCCACTCTCCTATCGAAATATATCCCTAACATCACCAGTACAAACCATAAACGAAAGTGATATTTTGTTTTGTTCTCCCAGGTCTGGGCACCAAATAATATTTATATATCAGGCATATATGCCATTTTTAAAAATACAAAAGGCCATACAAAAGGAGAAACAAAGGTTAAAGTTAAAAGTTTGTAGTGGAAAACCATTAAAGATATTAAGATGAAACTTGCGGCAAGTTATAGATGATGATGTTGGAATTTTTAGACCCCCAAAATTTGTTTGGGAATGGCTTGGGTGCACGCAAGCGCGCATCAAAGCAGACAATAAAATACAATCATGAATATTTTTGGGGGTTGCAAATGACAATAAAGATTTTTTTTGCTATAAAATCATTTCACCATAACCGCTCGCATCCCTCAGAACGCACTATTGCATTATTGGCGCCCATGAGAGCATAAAAACACACGCAAAACAGTACAATAAAAAAGAATATTTTTCTATGTTGTAATTTAGAAATAAAGACTTTTTTGGTAGATAGTTGTTTCATTCCGACCCCCACTACCCCCAAAGTCCTAAAATTGTATTCCAGATTCACAAGCGCACGTCAAAACACACACACAATAGCAAAGTGGAAGGAATTTACAAGAAAAAAAGATAATAAAAATAAAGGCATTTCTTCTTGTTACGTTGTTTCATTTTTATCCCTCAACCTTCAGAAGTCCCTAATATGTATTGCAGGTGCACAAGCCCTCGTAAAATCATACGCAAAATAGCAAAATGGAAGGAATTTATATTTTTAAGTAAAAAAAAAAAATAACAATAAAGGTATTATTTTATTGTTACGTTGTTTCATTTAATAACCTAACCTAAGAATTCCCTAATTTGCCTTTAAGGGAGCACAGGCAAACAGCATTTTCATAGTATGCAACATTAAACAGTACAATGAAAAAAAACATTGTTATAAAATTAAATGTAGAATAAGAATATTTTGTAACATCGATCGCCACAAAATAATATTGGAATAAGATAATAATAATTGCGTGCATGCAAGCAAACACAAAACAACAAACACAATCTTACCTAAAGCAATGATTAAGCATTAGAAAAAATAAGACTGTAAATTGAATGAACAAGGACAAAAACATTAATGAAATGGCAATAAAACAAAATAATTAATGATAATAACACTCACCCTCCCAAAGATCTTGCATCTGCTCCAAAGGGTCCCCCCTCCCCCCACTGATTTGACTTAGTAGTCAAAAAGATTCTCCTGCACCTCATCATCGTCGTCCTCTGCAAATTCATCTTGCTCACGACGACTGGGGCACCCTTGTTTAGGTGCAGGCTCAGGAGGGGGGCCGGGAGGGTACTCTGTGCAGCAATAATTTGCCGGAAATACTCTTGCTTTACAGGAGCTATGTACAGGCAAGGGGGTTTAAGGTCACTCACAGGATCTTCCCCATGCACAGAGCTATCACTATCATCAGCCATTATGACTAATCACGCTGAATTTACGTAAAAAACAGTGAAAAACACGATCGTTATACACTAAGCGACCTGTAAACATTCACGTGGTCTTGGAAGTACTTTAAAAAGTGTGAAGGTCCGAAGCCACTGATTGGCGGGAATTACTCTACTCTGCCAAAGCAGCACAAGTCGGGCATCCTGGTTGGCCGTCAAGAAGGCGCGAGTGCCACTGCGTGTATTTCCATATCCTTTTACCGATTCGAGTCGCGTAAGTCCAATTTTGGCCATAATCTTTCGGATGAAAAAATGGTTTACAACCTACAATAGCTCTTATAGATAATGGTGCAGGGCCTTATAAGTCATACCATTGGAAAGAGCATGACTAGAGCAACGTTTTATGTTTTTTATTTTTCTGGCACATACGTCCCTCTCTCTCCCTTAGACGTGATATATATATATATATATATATATATATATATATATATATATATATATATATAATATATATATATATATATATATATATATATATATATATATAGCCTACAGTATATAGTTACAAAAAGAGTGATAACAGTAAAAAGTACTTTTATTTCTTATTCTATGCTGCAATCTCTTGCAGGGCATGACATGAAAAATTTGAAATATTAATTTCATTTTTAACTGAAATCCCAGGATAGTATATATATATATATATTATATATATATATATATATATATATATATATATATATATATATATATATATATATATATATATATATATATATATATATATATATATATATATATATATATATATATATATATATATATTTCAAATTCAAATCAACCTCAGAATAAACACAGAAGGGGAATTTATAAGTGATAAATGCCCCATCAGCAAGTTGACTCAAACCACCGAATGGTTGGGCGACTAACAACTCAGTGACGTTAGCATTTGGGCAATCAAGAGAGGTCTAAATTGCCGCCGACTCGGTTGTAAATTTGCCTGTCGCATTCAAGTTTTTGTACTTTGATACCAACCCATCTCTACCTGTTTATTCTGAGGTTGAGTGAATTTGATATTAAACCACGTTTTTGCCTTAAGGTTTGTGAATGTAGAAAAAAATGTTATGGTGTATGTGGCAAAAACTCTAAAATAGCCAAGCATTTCAAACGAACCGTTACGATATCATGGTGTAGATGGTTTGGTATCAACTCTTCACTCCTTTGGTTTTATATAATGCCCTCCACAGGGATAATTCTCTCTCTGGCGGGCCCAAGGTCTCTAGACCTTGGGCGGGCCCTTGTATGTTTTCAAAATAAGATGCTTCTTATATTTTATAATTGTCTTTCAGTGTTTTCTTGTCAGTATCGTAGCTCCTCAGAATACGAAAGTCTTTAGTTTCTTTTTAAATTTGCTTTCTTCTTGTATTAAATTGCATAGGAGATTATTAGTCAAAGCCGTGATCCTTATTATTTTTCACCTTTGACACATATTCTTTGTATACTGTGCACTTATTGCCATCATATGTTTTATGTTTAGTATCACTATGACCTTTCTTTACACAATTTGTATGCTTGAAGATATTGCTAGCACATTCATTTGATTTGTGATTTTTACCACATCTAGGGCAAGCTTGGTCATTTCTTACAATTTGTTGCTGTGACCAAACTCCTGACATTTACAGCTTTGATAGGGCATGTAACAGTCATATACTTTGCAACGGCTATATAGTGTACACAATTTGTCACCTCTATCATAGATAGTCTTTCGTATTTGCGGTTGCATTTGATGATATAGGGTTTATATTTGTCATCTTTGGCTATCATTTCCTTTACAATTTTCAGGTCGTCATTTTCAGAAATGAGGTTACCTATCCATGGATTTTTCTTTATAATGTTATTGACATTGTCATCTTCATCCTTCAGGACACAGACTACTTTTATTTTTGGTTTAAGTTTACCTTTCTCATTTACTGATATATTGTTGGTTTTCTGAATCTCCATTTTTGCCTTTTCTAAATTTTTCCTGTCTGGAAATCTTACAAAAAGTGTCCATCTCTTGTCGTTTTAACCTGTTCAACTGGCGCCATTATTTTACTCATAGTTTGTCTCTTTTCATTAGCTGCTGTGCTCTCTTCGTTTGTGGATTTGATCAGAAGCACTTTTTTTGTCTTAAGTGATTCAGCATAAGTTTTGTCCATGTTTGTCATGGTCTTTACATCTTTATCAACATTATCAATTTTGTTTTGGATTTCATCTATGATGATCATTACGCCACTAGTTTTCTGAGCCGAATCCTGAATCAACTTTGCTAATAATCTGTTTTCTTTTATTTCTTCAAGTTCATCTTCAATGAGTTTTTTGTGTGTTCTTTGTTCAAGTCTTTTGCAGTTATTACTGACGTACAATATGTTATCACTACAAAGTATGGGTGTGTATCTGACCTCGATACCTGAACATTCATAATGGAACCATACACCACACATTTCACAGCAAGTCCCTTCCTCATCAACTGCCCCAGAGCAATGTCCGCAGGTTGCTGACTCTCGCTCGATTTGGGTTGACTCATCCTTCTCCTGTATCTTATTGAGTGTTCCATCTTTACGTGCTGCTTCGATAATTATGAGACAATGTTCGTATGATAGTTTGATCTTCCCTTTACTTGATTTAATTTCTTCAGTATTTATTTTCTCTTTTTCCTTCCTCTTCTTCGAATTCATTTTGAACATCGCACAAGTCAGGCACTTTTCACAGAGCACTTCACAGACACGTCCTACCCGCATGAAAGCTACCTGTAGGTTTAAAAACTCGAAATCGACAGGCATCTGTACGAAAGAGTAGATATCAGCTCATAACTTTCTTGACAGACGAATGCTAATGTCACTGAAAAGTAATTTTCCCCAAACTAAGCGGTGGGTTGAGTCCACCTGCTGAAGGACCGTTTATCTTATAAATTCCCCATCGATTTTTATTCCAACGGTGAATTTCATATTAAACGATATTTGTAGCTTATTGTCTGCGAATGTAAAAAATGCTACATGAATTTGACAAAAATTCATAAATAGCTACGTATTTCAAACATACCGATCGGCTATCATGGTGGAGGTAGGTTGGTATCGACTCTAGGCACTAAAACTGAATTCGACAGGCATATATATGGTAGAGTTGGTATCAACTTACACCTCTCTTGAAAAGTCATCGTTCCCAACCCTTTGGTGGTTTGAGTCCGCTTCGTGACGGATCGTTTATCACTTATAAATAAATTCCCTTCGGTGTTTATTCTGCGGCAGATTAAAATTGATATCAAACAACATTTTGTAGCCTAAGGTCCGTGAAAATATGTAATATATATATATATATATATATATATATATATATATATATATATATATATATATATATATATATATATATATGTATATATACATACATACAAATCTATCTATCTACCTCTCTTGAAAAGTCATCGTTCCCAACCATTTGGTGGTTTGAGTCCGCTTCGTGACGGATCGTTTATCACTTATAAATAAATTCCCCCTCGGTGTTTATTCTGCATACCGATTAAAATTGATATCAAGCAACATTTGTAGCTTAAGGTCCGTGAAAATATGAATTATCATATATATATTATATATATATATATATATTATATATATATATATATATATATATATATATATATATATATATATATATATATATATATATATATATATATATATATATATATACACACATAAGTAAATTATGAAACAATTATTATTGTGCTTCGAACGATTTTCGGTGTGAATCGAACGACTAATTAATTTCATAATCGCTGAAATTTTGAAGAAAATAAAATGTTTGGGGCATCAGTAATTCATTGACATATCAACATGAGAGTGCTGCCGGATTTCATCATAAATAAAGATCAGGACTGGGCAGTAACAGTTTGTAAATATGACACCAAATGAAATGGGTAAACTGCGTATGGTTTTGAATGCATCACTATGTGCCAAATTTTCGTGAAAAAAGATTTTACTTAGAGCAGACTATTCTTTTATTTCTACGTGTATGTACATGTGTATTATGTAGAAGAGTTCTTTTTCATTTTCTTATTTCTTTGAAATCCAATCTACAAATCACCTCTCTGGAAATCTTGCCCACTACAGTTCCCCAAGTGAAATGCTCTCCTGTCCAAATGGAGCTCAGTTAGCTACACATGTTGAGCTGCCACCAAATTCATAAGGAAATGGCCTGTGGGTGACAACCCTCAAGTAGGAAGAGAAAATTTAGTGTCAGAGACCAGTGGGTGCTGAATCTTATAAATGAATGCAGTAACAAACAAAAATGACAATTCATTACATCCCTATGAATGCTGGACGCCGCACAGTAGTCTGTGCAGGTTGCCTGTCTTTTTACTGATGCTAAGGCTAGCACGGTTTCCCAGGAGGATGAGAAGTTCAAACTTTCCACCATGAAGACCTGGGAATGGGCAGAGTGAAATCCTTTTACTGTAGAGACAGAGGTGCCTATCTTGGCAAAGGAAGGCAAGAGAGTCCAGGAACTGCTGATAATTGGCTCTGACCAGAAACATAACCCATATCTTAGATAAATGCGCACTTGCCGCCCCCATGTCTCGCGCAAGTTCGCAAATGCAAGTGTTAAGGTAACAGATACCGGCAAGGTTCAGAAATGCCTGATCACATACACACAAGTCGAATGAAAAGTTTCCAAAGAAAAACGTATAACATTTTATACTAAAGTTTCACATTTTCATTGAAATTGCAGGGCAATGTCTACCATTGTGTTCCTGGCGTATTGAATCTGGCATTCAAAGGCATTAAGCAGGGTGGCTGTTGGGTGATAAGCCCATAATTAGTCTTACTGTAAAATGACTTGTTACCCATAGTTATTATGCCATTGGTATTTCATGTTGACCACCGCAATAAACTAGAATATAAGAAGAGTCTATTGTAAGTCCGCGATCTTTAAAACAGGACCGATTCATTTATGACATGATGATTGCAACAACTGAACTACAAAAAAAAAAAAATACATGAAGTTAATACACATATAGGAAAACAATTACATACATATTACAGCACAAATATTATTTCATATCTATTTAACTAGGCCTATACCTCAGGAACAACTTGCATCGAAGGGAATTATAACTGATAAGTATTTAGTTATCACTGGGATTCGAACACCTACCTGGCTTAGAAACTGTGACTTTTGACCACTTGTGTGTGTGTACATGAATGTTTTTTACTGTAATACAACAGTATAATATGAAAATAAAAAGGCCCATAAAACACTGTATGAACGTTTCAACCATATATTTCGAGCACTTCCTTCTGTGCCCTGTTTACTGTAAATATGGACAGATGATAAATATATACAAAACATATGTGGCCATTGATGCAGGTACCAGGAAGGATGGAAATTAAGGTATTCCCTTGTTATTTTTGGCTTCGTTAGCTCCCGTCTGGCGATGCGTCAGGTGGTAGTATTTTCTGAGGATTAACTTGGAATGTACACATACAATATATATATATATATATATTTTTATATATATATATATATATATATATATATGTATATATATATATATATATATATATATATATATATATATATATATATATATATATATTATATATATTATATATATATATATATATATATATATATATATATATATATATATATATATATATATATATATATATATATATATATATATATATATATATATATATATATATATATATATATATATATATATATATATATATATATATATATATAATATAGTGTGTACATTTTATAGATAACTAAATATATACAAAGAGATGATGAGATTGGTTATTGGCCCTAAGAAAAAGGCTGGACTGCTTTGTTGAGCTTTTGAAGATAAGCAGTCAGCTGAGGATGTACCTCTCCCTGATACATGTCATCCTGAACCTATTTATACAAAATTTGCAGTTTGCTCTAGGGATTTTAAGAAAATGCTTGATAATCTTGGTAGCTGGGGTGTAGAAGATAATGATGGTTTCTTCCCCTAGTTATTTTAAAAAGGTGTCTACTGTGTTGTCTCCCAAGATTAGTAGATTCTATAGATTTTTTGGGATATCTGCAGAATGCATTAACTACAGGCCAAATTCTATTCTCCTTGTGCTCTCCAAAGTTGCTGAAATCTTATTTTTAAGCCACTATATAAGTATGTGGAATCTAAAGGATTATTAGTTCATAGTCAATATGCATATACAATGCAGTTAGGTACCTGCAATGCTCTGTTAGATCTGACATGCCATTTGCAAGAGAACTATTCCGACTCAAAATTCAGAACAAGTAGAGCATTTCAAATCGTAAGTGTAATTGTATATCCTAAATGGTTTGAAATGTACTAACCTAATCGAGTCCTAAGTCTTATACTACGACACCCAGGTTACTTCACTCATATTCCAAATTGCACTTAAAACACTGCATTGCGTTGTGTATATTAATCCAAGACATAAATGATATAAACTTATGGTTAGTTCAAATGGCGCATTTGATATTCCTAGCCTGAATTAGAATGAGATTGGCACGAGCACAATCTCTATTTCATAACCCTCATCCAAAGCACAATCCAAGAAATTCTCCTTACATTTAGATTTGCATATCTCCTAAAGGAAATCTCCCTAAATGAACTTCAAGATGAAAAGGAATACTTAGTGGACTTGAAGGTACTGACAACTATGGCTGCATTCCCTTTTCTTGAGTCAGTGCTAGATACAATTACACTGCACCAGAGCTGTGACGAGACTGACTTCGTGGCCATCTTTGACCACCACCAAACCTTCGGCTAACAACCAAACAAACAACCCATGTCCAGCAGTCAAGCACCATTGCACGTATAGGCTACCTACAATTAAACACAATACTTTTCAGAACTAAATACAAACACAAAAAACCATAATATCTTTCTTCTACATAATATACATTTCCACTTTATGTAAATTTAAAAAGAATACATAAAACTATACCAAAAATTGCAGAAAAGTACAATCTCTCTTGTTGAAGTTTCAACATAACTCCCCCGCTAGAAAAACTTATGCCTACATTATTTACAATAGTCCTGTTGCTGCTCCTGCAGCTATTTAAGCAGTCCTTCCACTCGGGTTGGTGCTTGACTGAATGTCTTCTGCCACAGGATTAATTTCCCTTAGCTCCTGCCACAGCTCTAAGGGGTATAACTTAATTACAGGTCTCATGAGTTGGCTATGGGTCATTCTTATACAGTAATAGCCACTCTTGGGACCTTGTCTCGCCCCATTTGTAACTCGATCACTTGGCCCAACTTCCACTTGCTCCATGGCCCCTCATCATGAATAAGGACTACTTCCCCTATCCTGGGCCAAGAGCCATGCATTGTTCCTACTTGCTGGGTCTCTCTGACATGGTCTTAAGATATTCCAATGCCGCTACAAACGTGGTGGCATTGACACTCAACATGAGTGCTCAAAAACCTCTTCTGCTGCAGAACTTTCTAAAACTCATGAGGAACGAGTCACAGGACTGGTTATCAACTAGTTCCACATGTATGCCTCTGGTTATCAGGCACATAAATAAAATGATTTAAGCCTTCTCAGGGCTCTGTCCCTTTCCCTTAACCCATAATGTGCCAGTGTAGTCCACGCCTGTGGTATTAAAAGGTTGCTTACATTGCACCCTGAACTCAGGTAATGGAGAAACTATATTGGTCCTATACAGCCTCCCCTGCGTTCTCCTACAAATAACACAATGGTGTAATATACTCTAGGTTAATTACCTTATCTGTGGGACCTAGAACTCTTGCCTGACACTCGTCACAGTTGCATTTACACCCATGTGAGCATTAGCATCATGATGTTCTTTAATAATTACCTGAGTAACATAGCAACTCTTCGGCAATAGTACAGGAAACTTAGTAGCTTCGGGTAACTGTGCGTATTCTAGTCTACCCTTACACCTTATTACCCCGTTGTCCAGGTAAAGATCCCTCTTCTTCAAGCTCTCACATCCCTCTTGGAAAAATTCCTTTTGTATGATGGCAATAGTCTTATTCTTTGCCTCTTGGAGTTCTCCCAAGGTCAATTCACCATGCCTCTTCATATTGGTTGAACTCCTACAATTATTAAAAAATCATAGGATTCACACTGTGGTCCTATAGACCTTTTTAACCTTGCTGAATCTCCCCCAGTTCAGCAAGTGAGGTTGTCCCCTACAGTATTGACCAAAATGTTCTCTTCCCTACCCTGCACAAATGATCCACCAACCCGTGACCTATCTACTGGCCAAGAAGAATCTTTTAACCAAGAGCGTCCCTCCCACCAGAAAGAACTATCCAAGATCATTTCTGTCCTTTTCCCACATGTCAACCAGTCACTGGGACTATCATGTGCAGGCACATAGGTCAAGACCACCTCTGGAATTAAAGAGTTTTTTTCCCGTATTCTATTTTCACAAATACAGGGAGAACACTTTTCAATACCAGCCAACTTAGGGCAACTTTGCTGTCCGACCAATCGAACAGTTCTACAAACTCATCCTTCTCAAAGGATTCTTTAATAAATTTGGCCATTCTTGCAGCTAGCAACAATGCCATCAACTCTAGTTTTGGAACAGTTAAATCTTTAATGGGTGCTACTCTTGCCTTTGCCACCATTAAATAAGAGTTTTTGTTCTTAACTCAATAAGCTACACAACCATATGCTAATTCACTGGCCTCGCAGAATATGTGTAAGGAGTCCCCCTCCTAGGCTAGTATTCCTAGGAGAGGAAATATCAAAACATTTTTCCAAGTCTTCGGATAACTCAACCCATTGTTTCTGTAATGGGTCTGGGAGTTGTTCATATCAATCCAGTTGTTGCTTCCACAAATTCTGCAGGTATATCCTTGCCCTAATAGTAACAGGTAGAAGTACTCCTAATGGACTGTAAATCGGTACAACAGTTCTCAACATTTCTCTCTTAGTCTGGCTGGACTTATTTATCTTAGACGGATGTGACGTCAAGGTATCTGTCAAGTTGCTGCTGATGGGATCTTTGGCGAATCAAAACCAAAACCTACTGGTCCACTGTTATTTTTAGAGTATACAAGTGATATGACTGTTTGCCTGGAAAACAAGATTGTTCAGTACGCCAATGATGCAACGCTTGTAGGTGTAGTAAAATCTCAACTTTGGAGAAATGAAGCTGCCCTAGTCGCATTCGTGACATGGAGCACATTAGTGAGTGATGTCGGCAGGGTGAGGATGAACTCCAGTAAAACGAAAACACTACTGATTAGAAGAACTCGTACAGATTTTCCACCCTATCCTCCGCTACCTACAGGTGAATGGGACTCTGCTGAATGAGTTTGAAGCTTCAACTATTCTAGGTGTAATTTCTGACTCATCTTACTTTTGAGAAACATCTGACGAAAGTGTCAGCAAATGCCCCACAAAAGTTAGGTATTGTGCGCAAGGCCTCATTTATTTATAACACTGATAAAATCAATGCAGCCTATGTTAGTCCTTCCTTTACTAGAATACTCCTCTCCGGTGTGAATGTTTGCTTCTGTCTTTTAGACAGCGTGGTTCGTGGTGGCAAGTTTCTGATTCCTAATAGTAGCAGTTATGACTTGGACCATCGACGGACGCTCGCTGTCAATTTTTCATAAGTTGAACAGCAGTACCAGTATGTGGTAAATGTGTCTCTTTGTCGAGTTTCTCAGTTCCAGAGGCCCTTTATTCCTCATACCGTTGGACTGTGGAAGTCTCCCTGGGGAAGCCGTGCAATTGGAACTTCAGAAGTTTTACTGTTCAAGTGATTATGCAAAGCATTACTACCCTAATACAATTCTCCTAGTATTTTAATAATTTACTTACATTTTTATCTATTATTATTTTTTTATTATTTTTTCTTTTTTAATAAGTGATCTCCCCTTTCTTTCTGTATTTCCCATTACCTTCTGTTACTTCTCTCTAGCGAACACAATGACCCCTGTTGGCTTGTTTATATGAATAGGATTCATCTTTTGGATAATAATAATAATAATGATAATAATAATAATAATAATAATAAAATACAAAACAATAAATACAAAACACGATGCACCTTTCTGCGTTGCATTGCACTACGTATCTAGTTACATTCATGATTTGAGGCGTAGGTGAGTGTAGAACGCAGTGGCGTTCAAATTTTGAAAATCCGACGGTAATTACCGAAGTCATGATGGCTCTTATGACCCAAGTGTGTCCACATAGCAACTCGCGCGGGTTAAGGAGCACTTTCCGGGTGACCTGGCTCACGGCCAAGCATTCGGGAACCAGATAGTTTGCCTTAAAATTACATTTCAACAAAATATGCTATATAGCTACAATGATGTTCGAGAAACTAAATTTGAGGACATATCTGTTTGAAACTCGTATGTGACTTAATGTCATGAAATTTTGAAATTTTCGGAGGTTGTTCGGCATATCGAAACATAATTTGGTTGCATAATTTTTAAGATATGAATGTTTATACTTTTAGTGGTGCTATAATAATAATAATAATAATAATAATAATAATAATAATAATAATAATAATAATAATAATAATAATAATAGTAATAATAAATTAATTTTCAACTTTTCATGGATTTTTTCATATCTCATGTTAAACTATCTTAAGTGGTCTTAAAATGGATATATAGTAAATGAGAATTTTAAAAAATTCTTGATTACCTAAGGATTCCACTCCCCCACACATTTTTAATTTAACCATTATATTGAAAACCATGGGTTTTATTTACACTCTGATGCAAATAAATTTATGAAAAAATGTTTTAATAAAAACCAATTTGAAGTTCGATTAATCTTTGCACAAACTCACCTTGCTAATGGCAGATGGTTTTCACATATACTTTTCCCGAATACATGATAATTCTTCGGAGTATATAATGCGTACCATTAAATGTCTTTAGGCTCTCCAAAAACCATATTCTGCAGCTGGAAAAAAATTCATAATCTTGACTTCAATTCACTACCACTTAAAAGACTTTTGTAATCACCCCGGAAGTAACTTTTATGGGTCTTTTGTAAGGTTCTAAATGGAGTGCCCCTTGAACTTTTACTACACTTCTTCAAAATTTCACTTTGCCACTCGTCACATCGGAATAACTATGAACAGCCAAAAGCAGCCCCGTGTAAGTCTGTAAATCTTCCATCAGATTTTTGGGGATCAACACTGTAAACATTGGTTCTCCTGTTTACTTCATCACTATGGATAACGACCAAGTCATTAGTTCAGCGAAAGTTTAGAGGGCATTCTGGAATAGAGCTGACACATGACTCGCTCTAATTTGTCTCTATTTCGGTTGGCTAATCGTCTCCAAACTTTCTCAAATACCCGTACCTGTGCGAACTATACTTCCTCCTCCAAAGAAAAGTAACAACTGAAGGCCTTTTTTCACGATTCACGCAGCCAAATGAAATTGTCGTACGTGGCAGAAAAATAATTGAATCTTTGCCGAAATGATAGCAGTTGCCCGTTGTATTTAAACGGATTTACTAGGCAAAGGAATGGGCAACAGGTAAAGACATTATATGTCTGGCATGGGTGACATGTTGAACTATGGGACTATAGCGAAAGCAGGATTTCGATAGTCACACCCCAAAACTCGATTTTGTACTGGAAACATGGCCCTGAAGGTATAATGAAAATGTCGTCAAGTATACATTTATTACCAGCTTGTGCCTCAGTATTTGAATTTTCAATTTGTTTTGCTGTATCTTGTTTATAACGAAATAACTACCTAGGACCTGTCGTTTAATTCTCGACAGAACGTGAGTGACACGTTGCATGATTTCTCCAACAGCAGCCAAAGAATTAGAACTGAAAATGATGGGTAAAATAAACACAATTTCTAACCGTATTTTTATTTATCCGTTTTTTATGGTGGGGCTTTGAGTATCTGTCAGTAGGATCAGGTCTCAAATACTCAGCTTTACAATAGGTACACGAGTCACAATGAATACTGAACAAGAACGCTGAATATGAGAGCTGAATTCTTAAAATGAGTCTTGAGCCTTAACACCAGACTTTTTACCTGACATAGTACGAGTAGGGAAAACAGAAACTGGTAGATCAGAGAATTTAGCAAGCATCCAAGTTTCTCACGCAACTAGAGACCTAGAAAAGGTTTAGGAAAACTTGAGCCACTAATCCTGTAAGGCTCTATCTTCACGTGGAGTATCCCTTATAAGACTCCTCCAAACTCGAGGAATCCTTCGTGGACAAGTTTTGAGTTAGGGAATCTTTCAGGATTAGTCGTAAGACGATCTTCAAGAGGTGTGGTGTTAATCTTCCGTCAAATAATCTTTTAATAACTCATCTTCAATCAGAGAACTCACCTTTTAATAGGACTTTCTGAATAATAAAGAAAAATCATCCGGATTTAGCAATACAGTAGAATTCTTTGATTACTTACTCTACCTATATCAGGTAAAGGGAAGCCCAAGCCAGAGCACCTTCAAGAATAGTTTCTGAATAAAAAAATATACGAGAAACTTTCGCTACATCATAAAAATTCTGGGAGTTTGTTTAGAGTCAGAGATATCACTACAAATGTTTCTTGAATCATAAACTTTTTTGAATTTATATTAAATATGAGAACTTTATAAATTTTGTATGAAGCAAATAAACATTTCGAGACTCGTACTGAAGCGTAGAATCCATTTATAACTCATCCTGCATCCAGAAACTCATAGAAGACAGACTCGTTTCGCGTTCAGGACTCCTTACGAACTCTATAGGAATTCTTCATGAATTAAAGAATCCTCCAGAGAGCCGTTACGACACGGAGAATCTTATAAGGAACTTGTCCTTTGTCAGGTAGCATTCATTAAGGAGCTAATACTGAGTTTGCAAATGTTCTAGGATATCTTTCTTATCCTAAACTCCTTCGTGGTCAGATTTAAACTACCGGATGTTTGCTTTGACAGAAATCCTTCAGGCACCTACTATGGAAAAAAAGAGGCAAAGAAATCCCCAATAAATATCAAATAACATAAATAACAAAGTTACTAAAATAATAGTACGAAAATGTTCTTAGCCTATCCTGTTTTTCCATAATTCTTGAACAAGTGTTTGGCTCAAGAATAATTTCAGTCTGTTCACATTTCTAAAAGTCTCGAAGGAGAATTAAACACAAAAGTTTTAAAGTGAAAACCTATCATAATTCTACTGGCGGTAAGCTCAACCTTTTCTAATAGTGCCTGGATCTTTGACTGCCTATTTATTAGCCTATTCATTTCAGAAAAATACTGATGATTTTGTTCCTTCACAATATTAACTTCAGAAACAAGCCAGTGTAAAACAAGACTTTCATTTATAAAGAATTTAAGACTCAATCCCTGTTTGCATTTCACTTCCGTTCAGACCTATAATACTCTATCACTGGTAAGGGTAGCCTAGAAATGATAGTCTAGAGAGATTCTTTTGTTGATGGGGATTGAGGCAGAGGAACACTCTGCTGTCTCCAGCACTTATTGCCATGAATAGAAGATCCACAGACCTCTGAGGTAAAAAAAAAAAAAACGCATTCAGCTCCTCATGACGAACGCTAACATACGTCTGGCAGCCTAGATACGTTAGGTTACCAGCCTAAGAAATAATAATAAAAAAGAGGCGGGGTTGTCGGGAAAGTTGGTGAAGAGAAATGAGTGACAAATGAGATTATCCCTAACAAGCCACCACTACTGGGAAAGATATTAACTGACCTGTAGGAAAATGTAGTACTGAAAACTGACATGAAAATTAATAAAAAAGGAACTGTTGAAGGAGTAGGAAGCAAATCTTACACATAAATACTACGGTTCTAGGAAGTTATGTACAACGTAGAGAAACTAATGCTCTTATTCATAAAAAGTCATTATAAAATGGCTCCATTTTTTCGATTATTTGGTCACTATAGAAAATCTTCAAATGGAAAAATAATTTTCTTTCACAAAAATACCATTACAATAATGAAGACAATGACAAAAACGTTATGGTACAGCAAGGGGAAATCGAGGTTTATATATAAAAATCAACAACTATGTACATTACACAAGTCCAGCTGAACAAGGATCAGTCCAACGGGCACATCATTTCGCTCGTACGAACGATTTTTTTAAAGAAAGACTTTTTGATTGAATGCCTATATTAAAGGCACTCATAAACCTTATGGGGATTCACACGTCTACGATAGCGCATGCGCAGTCTGGATTGGGTCTGCAACACCACAACTCTTCATACTTAACAAATAATTTTTCGAATATTTCATTGGTTACGATGTCTTCTGACAATGGTTGCTGTAATACGTTAGCCTAGATATGTTCCTGACGCAAATAGCTAATATTGTCAATTGCAGATAACGCCTTTCACAGCAGATTATTTTAACCATGAAATATCAAAGCAGTGTTTTAGCTTAGGTTATTATCAACATTTTTTTTAATTCCTAATATTACTGGTGGGTGACGAAAATCAAAGATTTGGAAACGTTAGATACTGATTTAAACTCCAAAATGTAATAGACTCAATATCCGATCAGTGACGAAAAGTCAGCGAAAACCTCGAATTAGCGACAATTCCCAATGTGCGTCGTCGCCTTGCCAGCAAGCCGCCGTCGCAGCTTCCAGTGTCGCTGGAATTCCGTTTTGGATAACCTCCCTGACATGAGCTGGTTGCTTGTGAAAGTGCCGTGGTATATGCATGGATGCGTGTACCCCTACATGGTACGGGCAGGCCCAACGTGGTAGTAGTAGGGCTACCCAGGGCCACGATGCCACAGTTTTAATTTCCTGGCGACGCCCGCGGCCAGGTCTTCCCTTACACCTCCAGCTAACGTCCACGACACATCTCTTTCTGGGAACGGCAGCAGTTCTTCTGAATGTAGCGATGGCCGCAGTATCTGAAGCCATAAGACCTCAAGAACTCCCTGCATGTGAGGCTGCCAGCGATGTTGGCTATGCGGTCCTCGCACTCACCGTCTGCAAAGGAAACACTCGAATGAAACTAACGCGGTCCTTGACCTGACATACAAACTGAGAATCTGCCATTCACATCCGAAGATTCGATTGACATAAATTATAAAACAAAGTTAAAATAGCTGCGTGATTATCACGCTGGATTTATTATCACATGCACTGAAAGGCCGAACCGACGTAAGTGCTGAAAGAAACCACTTGTGCTAGTGATCACAGACTGAAACAATTAAGATTATAGTTAATTTTTTTTTATTTCATTTACATTGGACAACTGTCCTGTATTTTTGAAGAGGATTGCGACATAAAGGTCTTATGTTCTTTACAAAGCAAGTTGTTCCCCACATCAGCCTACCTGATGGTTTGACTGGATCTTTTAAGTTTTTCTTTAAATCTTTCGGTGGTGAAGGTGTTGTAGTCGTTGTTGTGGTTGTTGTCGTCGTGGTGGCGGTGGTGGTTGAACTTGTAGTAGTTGATGTTGTGGAGGTGGTTGTGGCTGGTTTGGAGGAACTGGATGTGTTCGGGTCCCATCGGTTTCTGTTCCATTTGTTCCACCAGGAAGACCTGAGCAAATCAAGTAAGCCAATGAATGTAAGAATTACTTAAATTTGGATTTGAATCAATAATACTGACAAATGTCTTTCATGGAGCTTGAAAGTATATACTGTAACTTTGCCATAGATTACAGAAGTTCTTAGTGCTAAAAAAGTCCATTTCCAATTGATAAGCTAAACAGATCGCAATGTTAGCTATTATGAAAGCTAACTGCTCTGAATAAAAAGTTATCGATGATATGTATTAAATACATTTGCTTATTTCATGTTCAAAAAGAGCAACTCAAATGTTATGAATGCTTCAGTTAATGAATTTGGTTAATAACAATTAATTTTCCCACATGTAATATAATACAATTCCATATTATATCCCCCAGCTACCTTCATAATCACGCGATGTATGTAATTTTTCGACTTGTACGTATTTCTGTGTGAATAAGTGACCTTCAGTTACCCCCCACAATATGACCCAGCCATTGACGGACCCAGTTAGCACAAGGCCAGAAGCCTTAAAAATTTTCATTTTCTTTTTCCTCTACTATGAACTTGCTTCTAGTCTTTTTCTCTAACTAATCCGTGCAAGCAGTTCTTACAGAATTCCAGTCTGGAGTCCTCTCACCCAGCTGGCTTTATTCTATCCTACACCCTCAGACATCATGTAGGCTTACTAACCTGGTAGTGGATGACGTTGTGGTGGACGGGACGGTGTATGGTTCTGGCGTGGTGGAGGATGGAGGATCTGTGTACACAGGCTTGATCTGTGTAGATTCGAACAAATACTGGTCTCCAGATCTGGAATGACACAACAAGAATTATGTCAGCTTACCTTTGGACTTCTTTAAAAGGACTGTTTGGAACATTCAGGGGAACAATGATTAAAGAAAGCAGAATGTTTTTTTAATCATGGATTTCATGAGATATTCCTTCGAACGGGACATTTTTAAGAGGGCAGGTAAAGAGCTTTTCGCTGTTGAGGTGTTTGGATTTAAATTAAAATTAAGGGCAGTCTTTAGGCACTGTGTTCCTTAATGACTAAATTTGGTATAAAACGGCTTTGATGATAACACCCAGTGCTTTTAAATCACAATTGTACCTTTCATTTTTATCTTCCACACCACAACCTGGTTTCTAAACAGAAAATTTGGCTCAGAAGTACCCATACTGCAACTTTACCTTCTGCAACAAACTTTTAATTCGAAAAGTTCTTGAGTACCTTTCTACCCTTATTGATCACACTTTCACTTATTTGTCGTCTTTGGCGATCGTTCCCAAGGCCTACACAAGACATCTATTTCACAAGAGTCAGCCTACTCTTCTTGTCCTGCTATTTTTTCACCAGATCAAGCAAAATGGCCATTAATCACAGCTACCAATAAACATCATTCCTGTAACCCAAAACAAATCAGTGGTCCGTTTTCATACCTGTGGATATCAAAGTCAGCGATGGTGTTTCCGTTGTCATAAACGCAACGTCCGTTGCTGCAAATCTTCCCATTGCCACAGTCAGACCCTTCTGCAGCTGGTCTGTAGGAAACGCAATAACCACTGGAGGAATCGAAGCAGAAGAGCTGAGCGCAGACTCTGTCGTCTTTCTGTTGTAGAAAAATGATTGTTATCACCGCTCATATCTTTACAAATAATTTTAAGAACGAAACATTTTGTCACGACGTGTCGTTATTTGAAAAATCAAAGTAAATGTTCCACAAGCGTGTATTTAAAGCAGAAATACAGGCAATTAATGCAGTTAAAAGTTGAAAACACAAGTAACTTACGAAGCAGGCAGAAGTCCCTCTGTCTTTCCTGCACTGAGCATCAAGCGTAAGTAGTTTCCCAGGAAGTACTCTCGGAAGGGATTCGTCCTCGTGGGGTAGATTATAAAGGCAGGTGGCTGTGTCTCCGCTGTGCAGTAGAGCAATGGAAAGTTAGCCTGAATTCCCTGTGTTATTTAGTAGCAGTACTAATAATACTGTTTCATCTTTCAAGTTATGAGAAACTCATTCTGTGGCAATATACTGCAGGTGATCATCTGAGCATGATACTTATAAAATGTATTTTTTCCGGATTACGAGATTCAAATTGTGCAGGAGTTGGTACTGAACTAATTATATATGATAACAGACACGTTATTGTCAGGGGAAATAAAGAAATAACTTTTGTGGGAAGGAAAACGAAAAACAAGGTCCTACTTGAGGAAATGGTGGAACTGCTCCACGGAGCACGACGACCAGCGGAATCCTTTCTCTGTGTGCCTGAGGTCACTCAT
>NC_089790.1:37286706-37319206 GCF_040412425.1 Macrobrachium rosenbergii
TCACCATCTACTGTGCTGATAATAACTCGAAATATACAATCATTAAATAGCAAAAACTACGGTTCAATTTATAAATGAATTTAATATCAAATACAACATTAAACTTCTACTGTGGTCTTCATCAACGAATTTTCAAATCCGAAACAACTTGGTGCAATTTGGTGAGGATATTCAAAATTACTGTACCGAGAAAAATCTAGTTCTCTTATGTCTATGGAATAACTGACGTCTATCACGGGTCAAATGAATCTGTTACTGAAATCTCAAGACGTTAAAGCTTTATATTTCTTTAAACTTGCATCAAAGAGAACTGTCTATGCGTTAGGAAGCGTCTGTTTTCTCCATGAGATTTCTCTTCAGTCACTCTGATTTCAGACGAATAGTAACAGATTCATTATAAGACCTTTCTTTATATCTTTCTCAAGTGCTTGTGGGTCAAATGTCTCTTTTGAGGAACCTACCTGCGGTCCCCCTGTTGCATACCCCCCCACTGAACGCTCGTCTACACATGTCTAATCTGCAATGAAAAAGTCAAGTTCATTCACATGATCCAGATGAATTTCAGTTTTGGTGACGTCATGATGTGTTTAGTAACGTCACAAAGGCGATGACGTCATGGATGTTGGTGATTGGGTTGTTGTCACAGCAATGATCATCCTCTGCTTTGATCATCGACGTCAAGACTGTGGGCTAGGGCTGTTGGGGGAGAAAAAATTGCCATCTTGTGTTGGGTACAAAACGGGAATTAATGTATCAGTACTTTGATTTAGTTCTTAAAGCCCAAACACCAGCCAGTAGTTTTCCATTCTGTTAACCCCCCACCAAAAAAAAGGAGTAATAAAAAAAAATTAAGCGTATTCGTTGCAAGTGTGGGGGAATTTCGGTGTTTCACAAGGATAATTTGTTTGGTGCGAGTGTCTGGCGTCCATACTGGTTTCTTTCTAGTCTTGTTGGGAGACTTACCTGAGTTATGTATTGACCTCCGCCCTCTCGGCATCTGGTACGTACAATTCGTACCTTTCATTTCATCTTTGGCATTCTACATTCTACAAGACAAAGAGCTAATCATCTACGATATGTATTTCCTGAATGTATGATCCACCACCACTGCTGTTTGTAAGAAATCATTAAACGGGTGAAATGTATGAATGTATTTGTGAACAAGACAATGAATAACTTGGGTACGGATCATTCCCTCTGAAAGCCACGTACCAGCCGTTCCCGTCGTGCACCTTCCGCTCTTACGGCGTCGACACAGGTCGTACCTGGACAGGGTTGTTCGAGGGATAAACAGGTTGAGATGAGAACAGAGGAGATCGCAGTTTGGGGAAGTGGCTCATCATTTCATTTAAGGCGGGGAGAGAATTGAAACAGAGCTTGGCTTGCTGGAAGACTTTATCAAGAGAGCAACATGGCCATGGCCTCGGGTGTGACGAGTCATCATGGCTGAGTAAAGCTTATTGCAATAAGGAGTATCAAGAGAACTCTCGGAAAAGATGTGGTTTGAGATATGTTGCTCAATTGATAAAACCATGCTTTTTTCCGGAAGTCAACTTTTAATGTCAAAATTATTTCAAAAGTGACGAGAAAAGAAACATTTTGGATTGACGGTTAAAACAAAAAGTCAAGAATAAATTCTTTAGTCTTGTTTGTTGCAATGGCGTGCTTCTAAGCATGAAAGGAAAGGACAAATAACCAATGATCCAAGGAAGAAACGGTAAGTTAATTCTTTATTTCTCAACTACTCACTGTCGTCCGCAAGTGTTCTACTGACCGCGGCACTCTGCTGTAACTAAAGGAAAGTCCATTTGGGGTGAGAGAGCATCAGACTTTTCAGGTCCGTTGCCCCTCTACCTTTTGCTCTGTCTTTGTTTGTCTGACTGTGAAAAAAGATTGGCACAATGCTGCTGCTTGTCATTTCAACTCGCCAGACTATGTAGAATAATACTTGGGGGGGAAACTGGCCAGGTCTATCTCGAGAACCACTTTCTGCCAACACAGACTAAGGCTATAAAATAAAAGTTCTGCAGGCTGTTTCCAGTGAACCAATGCCTGTGCCACGCTAGATAAAACAAATACTGGATGCGACGGTTGGTGTCTCAGAAAGCCAGGACCACGTATGAGTCAGGGTCACTGATCCCCATCAGACACATCTGCCACGAGGATACTGCTTGGAGGCAGAAAAGCCGGCATTCCGGTCTCTGCTACTTTCTTCTTTTCTGAGAATTCACATCTTCTACTTTATTTTCCTCTTCGGGCTGCCTGGTTGGTTACGTATATATGAACATACAAAATATGCTTTGGATCTAAGAACCAACTTCGAGACCATTTTTTTTTTAACAAAACTAAGTAATTTATCGACCTCAATTCAGTTCTAGAACATTTACCTCATAATGAAGAATTACAGATCGGTTTTTATAGCCTTCTAAAAACATGGTCATCGTCAGTTATTTTATATTGCAGAAAGCGGCCCTGGATTGACTTGGTAAAAAAATTGTAAGGTGTTTTAGACAATCTAGTCATGATTTTTAAAACAATATCAAAGACAGTATCACCTTTGTCAATTATCTGTATCAAGTATAGCGACAACAGATGCAACGTTTTGATTAACATATTCGAATGGAAGGTTCTACGTGAAAAACTGAATGTTAACTGAAAAACTGACATTTCAATAAATAACTACCTAAAACATTCTGCCGTCTAAAGAACGACAAAACCTTCTATTGACATTATTTAACATCAGTAAAATTTCCACAGAAAACTTTGAAATAACTTAAAATATAACGAAATGGGCAAGGCCTTAGGTCTACGTACTTTGTGATGGCAACGGCAATGTCGTACGTGGGTAGACGTCTCTCTTGGTAGAGATACTTCCCCATGTCTGTCAGTGCGCTGGCAGAGTCAATGGCGTCTCTTCCAACTCTGTTCCTCTCCAGGTAGGGCATAGCGTCACGACTCTGCGTTTTGGGAGGGAGAAAAAAAGGAGGAAATTGCCTTAAAGAGACACATTTCAATGAATCGTGAAGAGTTGTTGATGGTTATTCGATTCCTTCGCAGCACAAAGGGTCATTCAGTCCCAAAGGCGGGCCATGTCTGAAACTTTTCTTGTTTTTCCACACCTGTCTCTTTCAGGGATGTTGTGCGATATTTCAAGCTTCCGAAACTGATCGTCTAATTCTTTATCAGCTGATCGTTAAATGAAGCATACAGGTGTATGTGTGAATGCAATGTATGCATAAGCACAAAAGAAGAAGACTCGATTTGTTGTAAGTGCTGAAATTTCTTTGAAAAGAAATGTTTTTCCTTCCTCAGACTTGTTTCTAAACGTAATGGAATATTCAGTCATTTATTTTCACCCCTTGATTACTCGATGCCGGTACTACATCTGTGCAAATAATGTGTTCTATTCTTATCATTTATTCCGATATCTCATCCACGTTAAATACACTCAGTGCCTTTTCGATTTGTTTTTTCCCTGTCACATCTACGGCTGTTGTTGAAAAAGATTCAGGCATGATATATATTACGAAAAACTTTCAGGATATATGACAACACAAAAGGTTATTTATTTTCTTAATAATACGTTATCTTCACAGTTAACAAACAATGAGGAGCGCGTAACATGAACTATGTGTCTTATATACTCACCCTCGATATGATGATACCAGCAATGGATACCTTGACCCTAGGCCCCTTCAGGAGCTTGTATCTAAGGTCAACGCCGTTCCAGAAGGACACGTAATAACTCTTGATCTGGCTGTTATCTTGCCCGTGTAATCTTCAAATTAGAAAGAGGTGCAATAAGTAACACTAATTTAGCATCGGATGCTTAATGAATAAGGAAATGATCGTCTACAAAGTAATGGAGTTTTTATTCAAAAGTTACTCCGTGGATCCGATGATACAAAAAGAATCCGTGATTGGACACAAACACAAACATTAATTCTACAATGCACAGAACAATTGTGTATGTGATAAAAAGTTATATATATATATATATATATATATATATATATATATATATATATATATATATATATATATATATATATATATTATATATATATTATCCATACTGAGCTCAGTAACCTAGCCTATGTTTTCAACTGCCTAGAAGAAGAAAAAATCATTACAGAGCTGAGTAAGTGTGCTGCAAGTATTATTTTATGGTGAACCAACTCCATAGCAAAATGATATTTGATATCCAAAGAAATTTTATTCTCAGGCCATTTTTTGACATGTTTTACAATCTGTTTCTTCAGATAAGCTAAAACTGCATAGAAATGCTGTATTGGACATGTACTCAAAATGCTTTAAATCTAATAAGGTGCAAGAGCAAATCGGCAAAGAATGCGGAAATATGTTTTGAAAATGAGAATATGGTAAAGATCAAGAACTCACAAGTAACCATCGTAATCCACCAAGACGAGGATCTCAGGGTAGATGATGTAAGGGGCGTTCCTCTTCCTTCGTGGTCTGGCGTCGGCGCTTCGAGCTGGTATGTGGTCTAGCTCCATCATGGCTGCCATGAGAAGTTGCAAAGGAAGTTATTTCGCAGAACACCGAAATGGAAAACGACAATGACAAATGGACATTGGTTTTCAACATATTGATCTTGGAAGATATCTCTACTTATACACTTATATATAAAAAGCACTTATATATAAAATATATATATATGTATATATATATATATATATATATATATATATATATATATATATATATATATATATATATATATATATATATATATATATATATAGATAAACATAAAGTCAGCCTAACCAGCAGGAATGCACCACCTTCACAGAACACCTTGAAAGCTACAAGAGGTGAATGTTGACGGGTCATAAATTTTCGGTATATTCCAGTCTAGCCAAACCGAATTCCATACCATCCAGACGATAGTTCTGGAACTCAACCCTCTCCAATCTTATCCCATCTCTTGACACCCAGGCATAAGCCTATGAGGAGGAGGCTGCTAGGTGGGTAAGAATGGTATTCTTCACAAATAAAATAATGCATTTGTTAGACCAGCTTTTCTTGGCGTGTTTTAAAACTTGAAAAGGTAGACTGATATGTTTGAGGTTGATCTTGCACAATATTTTGATAAACGTATTATGTCCTCTCTTTGCTTCTGCCAAAATGTTTTGTTCGTGTCTCTACAAATCATGATACTGAAACTAACGCAACTATTGTTTCAGGTGGAAACATTGTTCCTTGCTAAGTATTGAAGTCGCTCGTACCCTTCACTTCCGATCGCGGAGGAGACTAAAATTTCATATAAAATCTCTTCATCTCGAGAATAGTCTTCATTACCATAACGAAGGTCATCGTCACCTGAATCAAGATTAAGAACGACTGTCAGCTATTGAAGTGCTGGCGCCTGAAAATGTACAACTATGAAAATGACTAAAATGTGACATTCCACTCTGTAATAACTATCGTCGTTACGGGTAACAAGTGCTAATAAGTTAGGAAGGGCTTTAACAAAGAGTGTGAAACATGACTCTAGCTAGGCAAAAAAGTTAGCCGCTGGTCTTTGCTTTTTTTTTTTTTTTTTTGGCTGCCGTGCGCTATTCTTTTTGTAAAGGGAAAATATGAAAAACTTAACTACAAAGCATTAGCCTCATCAAGCAAGCCCACCAATTGTAAGCCATGGGAAGAGTTCTACAAAGTGAAACGCGTCAAAGAGAATGACAGATTAACGTCTTACGAAAGCCTGAGTGAGAGCTTACATGACAGGCGCGAATGAATGTAAAATACTCTCAGCAACCCTTCCTTCGCCTTTCCAGAAACCTCGTCTGGAAAGGTCGAAGACGGGAGGATGGAAGGCGGCTTTCACAGAGGTCATTTATCTCATAAGTGAAGCTGAGAGGGAGACTAATCGTTTCCAGCGAGCCTTTGCAAGGTCTATTCGTCTTACGGAAGTTGTAGGGGACTGAGTATGCGCTATTCAACGAGAGGTGAATATTACACTTTTCATTTACTTAGAATTACACTTTAACGAGAGACCTGTTATTTCAGGTAGTTATCTTGCGCCAAATACATTATGCTTAAGTTTCTAGCTGATAACACAATGTCAAATCTCTTAGGCTTCACTTAACTTGCTAACCATTAAATGAAAGCAAAAACTTTCTAGTATTTGTGGATGGAAAAAATGTTTAGTGCAAATCTATGCTTTTGCCAAATAGCTAGGAGCTCAACAGTTTTTCAAGGTCTATCTTTTCTTCACTCTTTGGCAAAGGCAAGTCAGCTCCTTAAAACCGGTAGCCTGATCCAGCGACGGGCCAGGAACTGCCAATCTACCGCCACTTTGAACTGGACAAACTAGGTTCCTCCGTTCCTCCTTTCCCTCTGCCTGATATCCAACAGACTCTCCCCTCCCCTCCACAGTCCTCATTTCTTCCTTTTGTAGCTGATAATGGGGTATATACAGGCTGGTGGGGAATAAATGACCCCTACACAGGGAAAATTGTTTTCATGTTTTGCGGGAATACCCCAGTAATCGATCGGCAGACCTACCAGTCTCCCAGATATAACTGATGGGTTCTCTAGATAAGAAGCATTCCACTGGGGACCTCCAGAGGGACTGAAGGTTCAAGTTGACCTCCATCCTCAAGGCTAAAAGGAGACACGTTTCGCAGATAAACAAAGCATAAATAAAATGGACACAAAATTCCTTTAAAAGAGGGTTGGTTGGTGTAGAATGAGGCGGCCTTATGCCAGCACGGGGTCTTGTTAAAGGGGGGACAAAGTGTTACAAGGAATAGAGGCCGGGTGTAAGCCTCTGGACTCGACACAACCAACCGAGGCGATTTAAGAGTCAGACAACCGATGTGGCCAAGTGAGAAATTCACATAACCAAACTCCTCACACAAGAGACCAAACCCCCTTCGCATTTCCTACCCAAGTAGCGAGACGCTTCTCAACAGAAAGTAAAGGACTTCAATGGATTTATTTGCACCGAAGAAGTTCTGAGACAATTCTAAATCATGAACTGAAAACAAAAAATAAGTAGATCTCTGTTGACGCCGTAATCACAGTTTAGAATAGAATATAATATAGAATTTAGGCCAAAGGCCAAGCACTGGGACCTATGAGGTCATTCATCGCTGAAAGGGAAATTGACAGCAAGAAAGTTTGAAAAGTGTAACAGACGGAAAATCTCGCAGTTAAATTAGGAAACAATTTTTAGGGGGTGGATGGAAGAGAATACGAACGGTGGTGCGTAATTAGCCCATCTGAAATACTAAGAAGCCAAATAAGAAGGCCAAAATATAGAGATACCACAACAATAGGAAGATAAGTCTCAACAGCCAAAGGAGCTTCATTTCCTAAAGGGACGCTACTGAAACACAATGAACAAGAATTAGGTTCATGAGGAGCAGTATTTTCCAGTTGCACAATAAGCAAATGATAAGCAACAGCGTATACCGTCAGTGATATAAAACAAGTAAAAAATGCGGCGAAGTTTCTTTGGCGCAATCGCGTTTTCTGTACAATGTTGTATGAAACTTTCAGCCACCGCCCGGTGATGGCCTGTGTTGTTGGTATTTAACCACTGCCAGACACACGATCATGGCTAACTTTAACCTTAAATAAAATAAAAACTATCGAGGCTGGAGGGCTGCAATTTGGTATGTTTGATGACTGGAGGGTGGATGATCAACATACCAAATTGCAGCCCTCTAGCCTCAGTAGTTTTTAAGATCTGAGGGCGGACAGAAAAAGGGCGGATGGACAGACAAATAGCCATCTCCATAGTTTTCTTATGCAGAAAACTAATAAAAACAACGAAAGACATTTCAGAAACAGTGGAGAATATCCGTGTATTTACTTGCATTTTTATAAATGCCTATTTGCAAAAGAAATTGCCTCGGTGTTTCCCTTTATATAGCGACCCGCACGAAACCACATTCTACTTGATTTTCTTCACATACCTCCCGCGGAAAATCTTTTATTGAGTCTCGTTTTACATTCCCACTCGCAAGAAGAAATCTCTTTTTCTAACATCCAGCTGCCAACAAATTCATTTTAGTGGTTTTCTCTATAGTCTGGGCAGGAGAAAATGCTGTTGTTGCCAGCTTGTCGAGAATGTTATTCTTGGGGTGCGTGTGTTCACTGCAACTCGCAGACGCCGATAGTTTGGTTTTCTCTCCGTTTCCTCCGGTATAACATTCCGCCTCGTCCTGCTTTCTCTCGTTTCTCCTTGAACCTGACCGTCACCTCTTGCATTGACCGTAACCTTCATTATTTTTATCCTGTCCTTCGTTCTCTCCTGTCTCACCTTGTCCAGGTTCGCTTCTTCATCCATGAGTCATAATAACACCGGTCAGGGTGATTTTTTGAAACATGGAAGGATTCTTTCGAGGTGAGACGAGGAACTGAGGTGACGATGAGAAGGCTTTCTTTTCTTTGACTCGATGACTGTTGATCTCGTTGTACTAAGTTTCATCCAGTTCACTGATGATCTGTGATTCTTCAGTTTCTAGTTTTCAATAACCCTTGAAATCTTTTTCTCCTCTTTCATTCTTCTCAGAAATTTCTGTTACTGCTTTCTATTGTACCATCATACTTTTTTAATCTACAAAACAGTAACTTGTCCACGAGTGTTAGTTATCTCAACGATCCTGTTGATGAAGGGTTGTATTTCGCCACAGAAAAAAAAGACAAAGTAGACTATTTTTTGCTTTCTTTCATCTGTCAGGTAACTCCGCACCCGACTTAAACCTCACCTAAACAGAGCCTGAAGACTACAGAAAACACATCCAGCTGTGTCTCAAAATACAGTATATTTCCTATTCAGCTATATTAGGCATCAGTGGAAATTTCTTTGCTTATAACAAGCACGAAATTTCACTTCAAATCGAATGCATGGAATAATTTATTTTAATCACACATCCCTTAACGGTAACGATTTTAATATTAAATACATGACAGAGTTCATATATATCGAACAGCATGAGGCAGGCGACTAGATAATAGCACCCTCTTTCTACGGCGACAATGAATTTTATGATGTATTATATTGATCGACAAATTATTATACTCATGAACTGTCTTAGGTTCCTTTTAGCTACGGTAAATGAAATCCAACGTGGTTCTTTGTTCATCTGCGGGAATGGTTTGTATAATAACGTAATACGTGTTCCGTCTATTATTCTTTGAAAAATCAAAGTCAATCAAGATTACATGTGTAATCTTGATTGTTACGGAAACTGGAAAAGAAATAACGGATAAAAAAAGAGTATAGAGAGAGAGAGAGAGAGAGAGAGAGAGAGAGAGAGAGAGAGAGAGAGAGAGAGCAAGGGAAAGGTAAGAGGAGGAGGAGGAGGAGCAAGATCCAACCAACCTTTCCCTGGGTCTCGTCTGGTTAGTGTCTGGTCTTCCCCGGCCCCGAGGCACCAGTCCCACTGAGGCCAGTAGCCAGCCGCCTTCTTTCGACTTGAGAACAACACCCACACCCCCATCCCACATAACCATCTCGGATCTCCTCTCTGTAGATTCCAACGCTTGGTGAGCTGAGGGAGGGAATGTATGAACGTTCACAAACACACCGCAGACCTTTTGCATCGGCAGACAATGACATTTCACACCCTACAACAGCAGGAAGATAAGGAAGATAGCAGACGCCCTGAAGACTTTTGAAGTTACCAAAGAACGATGATTTCAACATGACTTGAGGATAAGGTGAACCTAATGGTAACATGAGTTCCATAACCCGACATTCAATATCATTACTGGGACGGTCCCTCAACCATAAAGGTATTACAGTGCCTCAGACCAGCATTCTCTAGGACACACCGACCTTTCCCTCCGACCCTTTCAGCCCCCCAGCACTCCTTTCCCGCCTGCCTCTCTCTCTCTCTCTCTCTCTCTCTCTCTCTCTCTCTCTCTCTCTCTCTCTCTCTTCCCAAAGATTCAGCGATAAAGTAGTCGACTTTTAGAGGATGAAAAGAATGCAAAATAAACCTTACCCGCTAGAATCACCACATAAAGATAAACAAGATACCAGAGATTTACAGAATGTGCGCTTTTGAGAGCCATGCAACTCTGCTCTTCGCTTTCCCATTAAATTCCTAAAGAAGAAAACAAGAAGCAGAAAACCACTGCAGTTTTCTATTGAACACACGCATATATAATTTATATATATGTATATATACATACATACATATATATATACACATATATATGCATGTATATATATGTATATATGTATATATATTATTTGGAAATAACGAAGATTGACACTGGGAGGCTTTGTTGCAGTTTCTCTTCCAAATTCTGTGCTAAATACGTGATGAAATATTCCCGTACAACACCAACTAGTAATACTGATCTGGCGATGATTTAGGTAGGGGCAATAATAATATCGATGGTCTGGAGTAAACATTTCATAAATATGTAAACTTAGTAAAGTGGTTACCGCGGAGAGAGAGAGAGAGAGAGAGAGAGAGAGAGAGAGAGAGAGAGAGAGAGAGAGAGAGAAAGAAATATTAGGTAATAACTATAAAAAATTTCCTTCTGTTGAGGCAGCCAGGGAAGATAAGAAGCTTTTCTCCAAAAAACAAAACTAAAACTCAGGTCCAGTCGAGCTTGGATGTACAGCTGAAGCAGGAGGAGGAGGAGGAGGAGGAGGAGGAGGAGGAGGAAGAGGTGGAGGAGGAGGAGGAGGAGGAGGAGGAGGAGGTGGAGGATCCGAGCTCTCTCCTGCTATGCTAATTGTAGAGGAAATAGCAACAGAGAGCTGACCAGCGTTCCTCAACGGTCAAAGAAAGATGGCCCCTAGCAGCTGGTCTCTGTCTGTCTCTTTCTTCTGGTAACAGACTCCATTCAGATGCTCTTTGCCAGTTTGTGGCCTTCGAGTTCTTAGTTATGCAGAAAATAAACACTGATAATGTCTTGAAAAACAGAGGAACCACGGGATATGACATCTAGTGTAATATCTATTGGTTTAAATGTTACTGAAGAGAAAATTCTATTACTTCCGTCCTAACTTTTATGGAATTAGCAAGTTCGACGAAGTTCAACATTGCATAATAAAGCCTATCTACAAGAATTACAAGGAATTTATAGTTATTGGCTTCTGCATATTTAAGTAATTTGCTTTAAATCATGAGCGAACGACGATAATTCTCAGCAGTAGTAATCGTATCAACAACCTGGTAAAATAATAATTCCAAAAACATTCTAATTTTGACGGAGTGGCTGCCCGCTCATGCGCACCTGTGAACCACCTGTTGGTAGGTTCATTCCATCGAGTACATTTGTGTAGGGTCCAGCGAGGACAAGAGAAAGGAGGCGAAAAATGTACTGAATATATTCTGTTTACAGACATAAACGGGACTTTTTGGATGAAATAAATAATACGAGTGTAAAAACTGCCGAGGTAAACATATATGAATAAACAAATATATGAGCAGGAGCCCGTGTTTTTCCTAATATCTATAAAACAATTTAATGTATACAATTACGTGATATTCAGTTTTTGTTCGTAAGATTTCTTACCAAACCAAGAGATGGATTATCAAGAAAAGCAATCTGACAAACGCCGATGCTTTAGTCTTTTTTTTTTTTCTTGTTTTCTTTCTGAGTCATGATCAAATGATTTCTCTTTAAGGTCAACTTATCATCCATCGTTCGGATTATTTTGAAGGCTGTTTGAAATCCTCAGGAGTTTCAGAGTCTCTGGTTTTAATCTGTAAAGACCTGGCTACTTCCACATTACGCATCACGCATGCATACACATCCTATACACAGACGTGGACGAGCGTACAAGAGACGCCCGCTCAGTTAGAAACCTTGCGATCACACACCCAGCGAATGGCGCACCCAAAACTGCGGTGTTGTAGAAAGATGGACAGAAGATGGGATGTTCATAAACTATTCTTTGTTGAATAACTTCTCCGAAGTCTTCACATCCGTCTAACAGTCCCTCTACCCCTTCACCCCCCACCAGATCTATAAAAGTCCGCAACAATCCGCCCATTCACGTCCACTCAATATCAAGATGATGTCCTCAAGCTATGGCATCAGCCTTGCCCCCCGCTGCCTGCTCATTCAGCGTTCTCTGGACTTCTGGGGGAAAGGACATCCAGACACCTCAGACGCTTCTGGGACAGCCTGGTAACTTGAACGTTCAGGTCGTACTGCTTCCAAGGCTCAGCAGAAACAGCTTCCTTTCAAAAGAAATTGTGTTTTTCCTGTTTAAGATTAATCATTTTTACCTCGGCCACCTTGCAGTATTTTTAGCGGCCAAACTTTCACTTAGTGCAAAGTCTGTGAGACACTCCCAGAGGCAACGCTAAGTTTCCTTGATTTTCAAATCATATTAGAAGTATAAGCAGTGGAAAAATATTAGAATAAAAATGCTGAAAAACAAATGTGTGAGGAATTTATATAAAAAAAGAAAGGAATAAAAGAATATTGACGAGGAAGTGATACCAATATCAACAAAACATTAATGACGAAATAATTATGGACGAAAAATTAGCAGCAATAGCAAACCGAGCAGGCTAACAATTAAAAATAAAATAAGAATAACAAATTGAACAAAGCAAAACTAGAAACAAATAAACAACGCATGATGTAGAACGGGATGAAAGAACACAAAAGAGAACCGCTATTAAAGGTATATGACAGCAGAAGCGGCATCCATAGCGGACTACTGTACGATAAGTGAGAGAGAGAGAGAGAGAGAGAGAGAGAGAGAGAGAGAGAGAGAGAGAGAAAGCTTTGACCGGACAAAACTGGACGGTGACGTCAGGTGTCACCCGAAACCTTATAGTAGCGATATGGTGCCACTTCCGGAACGGTTGACAGAGCGACACTCCCCCTTTCCACACCTTTATGGAAATTGGCCACAAAGGAATGAATGTCCCTTGATGGTATCAGGGCCGACGGAGACGACGTACGTGACCCATTCACATCCCGGGATTAATGTTCCCGAGCACCTTCCTTTATTCACTCAGACGTAAACATTTGGCTACGTAAGTGTGACACGGAGGGTAAAAATTAACGTTCGTTCATACTGACAGGTTTCCAGGATCTATCCTAGATAGTGACCCCCAGGGTTTTAAGCCGTTATGTATCCACCTTGTGAGTTTAGTACAAGCCCGTTGGGGATTACCGTAAAATCATAAACAAAAGACTCTAAATAACATAAAGATAATGACCCCCAAGAAATATCAGTCCTAGAAAACGACCCCTGAAAACCTTTGGGGGTCATTATCTAGGAAAGATCCAGTTTCCATTTCGGTGCAAACAGCTGCATACATAAATTTATATGTATAAATAGATATGTCCATACGTGAAACCAGAGGCATGTACGTACTGAGTATAAAGTTGGCTAATGATTGAAACTGAATTCCCCTATCTGTTCCCGTCTCCAGCGGTCATCATCCAACCGAAAATGAAATACAAATTGTATGAAATCTCATTCTAATTAGAAATCGGGATTCATGTCTTTGATATAAATGACGAGGCAGAAATATTGTTTTGAAGTCTAATAATAAAATTTTGGTTTAAATCTACTATTTCATACGACTTCTACGAGAGAGCACATGAACTACATGATGACTAATCGCACGGAATCAGTTTGATTAATACCTGAAAATGAAGATGAATTCAAAAGACAGATCAAACAGAAAGAAGAGCCTTAATGCTTACTGAAGAGCATGAGTGACTACAAGCGTCACGTAGCGAGGATGTCAGGACGCGTGCATTAAGAAGGGATTGCATTGTTCATGGAGCCTTCTTACTCAGTTTTCCTTCTATGGTTTAGGGTTTCAGTGCCGTTATTTATTCTGACATATGGTATTGTTCTAGTTAAGTTTTGTACCGTTAAAGGCTGTTGGTTACTTACCGTAGTCTGTGTCAGTGATCGGACTTTCTTTTCTGTAAACAATATGGAAACCCTCCGATTCGCTTTCTCTTCGTCTCCTTAGAAGTGTGAGTCCATCAGGCAGTGATTCGGTTATGTTGCTTCTGCAATGAGCGGGGAAAGGTATACATGCATATTAGGTTAAGAAAAGACAGATACATGGATATCGGAATAAGACTCAAAATGGCTCGCGGTCTTCTTAAAGCAATGTTTACTTGTGTTATTTAACTACTCCAGTTTAATTCTTCTTATGTTCCTCACCTTCCACTCTCGAGTTCCAGCAAAGACCCGATTGACGATGTCGCGCCTGCCATTTCTGGTGCTGCTAAAACTCCTCCTTCTCCTCCTCCTCCTCCTCCTCCAAGGGGCAGGCCGTCGCTGAAGACCATCTCGTCCTCCATGTTCTCTAGGTCGTCCATGAAGATCTCATCGTCAGGCGGGAGGAGATCGTTTGGCTGGGCCTCGTCTTCTCCATGAGCAACGGCCAGGTCAAGCAACGGGGGAGGAAGTGGCCGCACCACCAGGTCCTCGCCTATCGTTCCATCCTGATCAAGAAAAAGACGAATATGATGAGGAAGATCACGTTCAGTGTTTTGACTTTCATCCGACGAGAATTGCTGTGGTTATGTTTTTCACCTGAACACTGATTCATCGCTGCGTAGCGCGGTCTTGTATATTTTTATCCAAAGAGAATACTAACGACATTAATGATACGTAAAAGCTTTCTACACCTCTTCATAAATGTATCAAGTATTTTAGTGACACTCCTTTAAAGCTGTTATTGCCGTTAGAACAACGTGCTGAAAAGAAATGTAAAGCATTCCTTATCTATCTCAAACACACATTTGCACACACAGACACACACACACACACACACACACATATATATATATATATATATATATATATATATATATATATATATATATATATATAAATGTAAGTATATGTAGGTGTGTGCATATACACATACTGTACATAGGCCTACACACATGCACACAAATAAACATACACGTACAAGCATATATAAATAAATAAATAAATATATATATATATATATATATATATATATATATATATATATATATATATATATATATATATATATATATATATATATATATATATATATATATATATATATATATATATATATATATATATATATATATATATATAAATAATGTGTGTGTGTGTAATTTTAATATATAATTGTGTGTGTGTGTGTGTGTGTGGTTGTGTAATTTCAATAGCCACATTGCCCTCTCAACATCTCAAATTCGTCACATTTTTTGGATACGCTTTTCACTACAAAATCTTAGAACCAAATGCAAGAAACATGAAACATTTCTGATGCCCGATTCCCGCCGTACATAAGAAATGTTTTATATTTCTTGCATTTGGTTCTAAGGCTTTGTAGTGAAAAGCATATCCAAAAAATGTGACGAATTTGAGATGTTGAGAGGGCAATGCGGCTATTGAATTACACACACACAATTATATATTAAAATTACACACACACAATTATATATTAAAATTACACACACATTTTATATATATATATATATATATATATATATATATATATATATATATATATATGCTTGTATGTGTATATTTATTTATTTGTGTGCATGTGTGTAGGCCTATGTACGGTATGTGTATATGCACACACCTACATATACTTATAATATACATATATATATGTATATATATATATATATATATATATATATATATATATATATATATATATATATATATATATATATATATATATGTGTGTGTGTGTGTGTGTGTGTGTTTGCATATATGTGTACGAACTACTTATCAATTATAATCCTCCGGTATACATATATATACATATATTATTTCCGAGGTAGAGCAACATGGAGTATCATTTATTGTTAGAACCTACAGCATCCTGTAAGTTTTCTAAAGAACTCGGCAACGACGTTCAGCCTTCTTTTACCCTGAAACTCTTATAACTTATGTAACTCGGTTAATAAAGCAACGAAGGAATGAAAAGGAAGCAAATCTTACAAGTCAAGATTTTCATTTTTATACAAACTTCACATTTTCCTAGTGACAAAAGATGTGAGGTTTTCCCTTGAGATTAGCTTCTATTCCAGATGAAGAAATGGAAGAGAGAGAGAGGTGGGAGGGGGGGGGCGGGTGTAAATTCAAGGATTTCACCGGCAATCAGATTCTTTTACAGAGAGAGAGAGAGAGAGAGAGAGAGAGAGAGAGAGAGAGAGGGTAAAGTCAAGGATTTCAACAGCAATCATATTCTTTTACAGAGAGAGAGAGAGAGAGAGAGAGAGAGAGAGAGAGAGAGAGAGAGAGAGAGAGAGAGAGAGAGAGTCTTAACTAAACAACTATTGAAAAATTATGTTCGGGTGGTGGTCGGTTAGATCCGGGAAGGGCCGGACAGGTTTGAGGAGGATGGCTAAAACTTCTATTTATAATATTGGAGGTAGGAAGAAGGAGCAGGACTGGAATAGCGGAAAAAGGAGGAAAAGAAGGAGGGGAAAGACTAACTCCGAAGGTAAAGAACAGAAAAGGAGAAAACAGGTGGCAATGTGAAACAACTAAAAGACTTGTTTCAAATGCTATAGGGTACTATGTAATATGTGCAAGACTTTGTTTTACTTATTTCTCAGTTTATAGAAAACGAACATTTAATGGCTACCTTATCCATTTCTTGATCTTCTTACGTAAGCGCCTTGAAAAACCAACATTTCCAATAAACTGATATTTGTGACATTATTGACGGCATGTTTCTACTGATTTTCCTTTGAGACAGCGCTGCTTTTGCAACCCTGCCTTAAAAAAAATGGGATCAGTAGCCCTTACACAACGAAATTGTCAATCACTACAGTACAGTATGCTTATTTTCATGTCAATCGTTCTTACAATATTTGTTTCAAAATATTCGTTAGACATTACTTGTTCCGAACAGAGAAAAAATAAAGCACGCATTGATTTGTACCCTATAAAAAACATCAACAATAACGAAAAGCTACGGAGGCTAACGGCTTCTAGATGGATTTTTTTTTTTTTTTTTTTGAATAGCAAATCGTTGTCACACGACCTTCTTGTTGGCTCGCAGATCACGTACATCCTTGTGGTGAGGATAAGGCCCTAGCAAGGCAAGGGGATAAGGCAGAAGGACAGGAGGGGTGGAAAGGGCGTAGCGAGGAGTGGGTAGTGAGGATGCAAGGAGGGGCTAAATCCTACATCCATTGCATGGACCCTGGAGTGAGTCTGAGGACCCACGGTCAAGGTTGACACGTTCCTAAGCTTTTGGCTCTTCACGGAGTCTCTCTCTCTCTCTCTCTCTCTCTCTCTCTCTCTCTCTCTGAGTTATCAGCATAATTATCAACAGAGTTACCTTCACGCATTCTTCTTCTTTTATAAAGGAGTTGATATTCCCAGCCCTAAAGATTGTCTATTCGCCACTTGAATGTTTTTTGATTCAGTGTGCTTTTTCAGGGAGGTATGGCATTTTCATGCTTGCTCTCATTTATTTTTTCAAATAAATGATCATGTGGTGGAGTTTTTGTTAGAAATGTTTTTTCTCATTGAGATGGGAGAGACTTACCAACTGAAGGGCGCCTGTATCACCGTGATGGGAGACTAGGATTGCAGCCAAGGACTCTTCGTCTTGATGGGGGATCCCAACGTCTTCATCCTACAGGAAAAGAATAAAAATGTCGTACAATCATAGTTATCAAATGACACAGGGAGAGAAAATAGACTGAAGAACATGAACAATATAATCATCACGTTATGGAACGATATATTAAAAAAAAGTATTAAATGGAAACAAAATGAATAACGATGATTTAATACTAGGAAAGAAAACACTCGTATAAGGAAAGACCGCACCACAAGCCACTGTTAGCAAACGCATCAGCTCGTCAACAAGGAAGTGATGCACCAATGTCACTACAGATAAACCGAAGTCATTAGAATATCATTCGGAAAACGACCCACCAAACAGGGACGTCCCCTGCGTAAACAACACTCACAAGGACGCCTTAGGGGATACTTACGTAATTGGAAGGCGTGACCGTGACGCCGCCTACGTCGTCGTGATCGGCATAAAACAGCGGGACGGGTCGAGCCAGGTCAGCGTTGGGGCGCAAGTTTAGCACTCTCGTTGACCCCAGCGCTCGCAGGTGGACTGTCCGCACGGGGTCACCCGCGGCACTTCGTTTTAGCCGTGACCGCAGTCTTACTACATCGTAATTAGGAACTGCAAGAGAGAAACAGGATGGAGTGTGAATGGCGGGGTTGTCAGGTTTTACGAATGGCATACAAGTGCTTCGAGATATGGTGCGTTATTCATAATTTTTGTTGGTTTAATGAACAAAAGACACAAGCATTTCGTACCATGTCAAACACTCAAAGTTCAGAAAAATATAATACGTCACATATCAATAAGTAAGTAAATAAACAACGAGTATACATATAGTAAATGAAAGACCCAGTATATTATCCAAGCCAATAAAATATACGTGGTCTGTTTGCTATGAAAACAACCTCCATTCATTCTATCCATGTCAACATGTTTGGTAAACGAGAAAAACCTAGTTTTCCCCCTCACAAAAAAAAAAAAAAATAAAATAAATAAATAAAAATAAAAAATAAAATAAAAACTGGCAAGTAAAACTTAAGGGTTGCGCGGTATAAAAAAAATTCACGCGAAGATAAATATTACAGGTAATAAAATGTCTGTACTTTCAAAAATCTGACCCGGGCATTTCTTCGGAAATGAGGAAGCAAGAGAAGGGTCGAGACTAGTAAACAGGTTATAATCTACACCGCAGAACCCAAAGGTTCGCACACCAGGTCACAATGAAGGTTATAATGACTAGATGTACGTCGATGCCCAGTATCAGGTCTGAATCTGTGAACAATAAGTAAATTCTAATTCTACCTCCTTTCTAAACTTCAACTACGAAGTATAGGGCAGAGATCTTGGTTGCAAAGAGGAAAGCATTTTTGTTTTAATGATTCCTTCATACGGTCAAGTCAAAAGATTACTAATGAAATAAAAGACTGGATCTGGAAAATGATTAGAATCAACAATTGGTGTTTCTAAAGGGCACAATAACATTCACCCCCATTCTGATACGTCTGAGAAAATAGACAAGGGTGGGAAAGTACTCTCAAATATGTTTACTGTTTCTGTTTTCACACCACGCTATTCAGTCTGTCAAGCTGAAACAAAAAGCAGACAACAGTCATGTCATACAATGGCCCCAACAAGGAAGGTGGGCTTGAGCAATGCCGTGATTATTTGCCTTTTACGGTGAAACCGAGATCACCTAAAATGCCAAATACTATCTTGAGCAAGATAACCTAAAGCAACTATTATTTTTAGAAATAGGAAAAGCATGAGCTGCTGTGCAGCACAAGCAAAGGTATAATAATAATAATAATAATAATAATAATAATAATAATAATAATAATAATAATAATAATATGATAGTTCCCTTTTCTTTGCTACGCCGATCAAAACAGCCACTCTGTTTACGGAGAAAGAACGAACAGCATTTCTTAAGTGTTGTTGCATGTAAGGTCCGGTTACGGTTAACATCAATCAGTTCCAAGTGTGAGACGACCACAACTTATTTCGACTACATTCCATTACGCCGCATCTCCCTCCCGCCTCTTCTTCGTGACGCTAATGGAAGGTCAAAACAAGTGAATGAATCAGACGCAGTCACCTTCCTCGTGCGTGCGAATTTTACCAGTCTCAGATAATCCTCGCGAGTTTTTCCAGGCATCGAAACGGGAGATGGTAGAAAATGACGATAAATCATGAACCGCTGAGAGTCGCTATTCTCCTAAGTCCTTGAGGTGACTACAGGATCTAATAAAACCTGACCAGGATCTTCTTGAGCGTCGCTGGCGCCTCCCGCTTGATTCTGTCTTCTTAGACTACCTCTACGAGAGAGCTTCGGCTGTGCCGAGGGAGGACACGGCATTGCTGACATTTAATTTCTCAGGCGTTTCATAATTGATTTATTTTTCAGTCACTATTTTCATACATAATCCGTTTCCTTTGTAATGCCACAGGGAACTTCCTGCGGATTCTTTGTCTTTGTCTTTTTCTGAGGATATGTTCGTAGCAAATGAATGAAGTCAATTTCTTGACATCCGGATGTTTCCCTTTAGTTCTGATACCATGAGGTGCTGTTATTTATGATAATTTCGTCCCAGCATCTTGCGTCAAGATTTCTACTACCTTTGGCAACTTGAGTAACTCGGGGAGACTGACGCCCTTATCCCGATACCCGAAACTGAATCCGCAGGAGGCCTGTTTGGAAAATCAGTTTTATGAAGACAAACATCAGTTTGATATCCCATTGTGCGCGTGACTTTATGCTTGATGAGACTCCTCGATTCAGTCTCTCCCACAGCTAGTGTAAGCAGATCCTCTATCTATATGGCAACTCTGTGATGTAATTTCACTGTAATATTAATCCTTGCAGTGATTTTCAGTGGAGATGTCTTTCCGATGATTTCAAGGAGCATCAAATATTCGGACGATTCTATAGCTACTAATTCGAACCGTAAAAGTGTTTTATGGGGAAAGATAGGCATTTCTTTTAAGGCAAAATTCTCTCTCCGCAAAATGGTCTGCAGTGAGTCAATCAGATTAATTCAATGGAAGGTTTTTATTTTCGGATGAGAAGTCATGATAAGAAATCGGCTACTTTCGTCTATGTATATAAGTATGTATGTACGTATGTATATTGCTTTTGATAAAAGCAAGCCACACATATATTTATCATGTTAAGGATAATCCCACAAAAATACCTATTGCATACAAATGTTTTTCCTTGATTCCAAACTTATTTCTAAATAGTATCAAGTTAGTCAAACAAGTTTGGTTCTTTCACTCTTTCTTTGTCAGTGTGTCTGTTTGTTTATCCGTTTGTCTCTTTTTCACAGTTTCTCTCTCTCTGTCCTTCTGTCTGTCGCCACCCGGCCACCCCCCCATCTCTCTCTCTCTCTCTCTCTCTCTCTCTCTCTCTCTCTCTCTCTCTCTCTCTCTCTACTCAGTGACACTTGACCCCACATCCGCCAGACCCACACGCAGGATTTTGTTTACATTCTTGAGTAGTGACCTATTCCCAGGATGGGAAACGCCAGCCGACTGAATTTGGGCTTTGTTGTGGAGGTCTGGTGTAAATTGCCGATTTACCTAGATTAGGAACGAATGAAACAAGTAAAACAATGCGCCGAAGTTTCTTCGGCACAATCGAGTTTTCTAGTCAGCGTATAATGCTGTATGAAACTCTCAGCCATGGACCATGAAACTCTCAGCCGCGGCCCATGAAACTTTCAGCCACCGCCCCGTGGTGGCGTGTGTTGTTGGTACCTATAGCAGTGGCAGACGCACGATCATGGTTAACTTTATCCTTAAATAAAATAAAAACCACTGCTAGAGGGCTGCAATTTGGTATATTTGATGATTGGAGGGTGGATGATCGACATACCAATTTGCAGCCCTCCAGCCTCAGTAGTTTTTAAGATCTGAGAGCGGACAGAAAAAGTGTAGACAGACAGACAATAGTTTTCTTTTACAGAAAACGAAAAATGATAAGTCAAAAAGATATTTTGGGTGCGATAATATGTGACTAATGAAGAGAGAGAGAGAGAGAGAGAGAGAGAGAGAGAGAGAGAGAGAGAGAGAGAGAGAGAGAGAGAGAGAATTAATTGGCTTAAGAGCATCAAAGGACATCGGTGGTGAAGGTGAGTCATATCATAAATAATTGTATAAGAAGAATATATATCTAATAGAATACTCTGTTACGTTTTACTAAGCATTCATAAATCGAAGCATTCGGAGAGAGAGAGAGAGAGAGAGAGAGAGAGAGAGAGAGAGAGAGAGAGAGAGAGACTAATATCCTGAAACGTAACTTGATTATCAGCTTCATAAGTTATTAACCATAATATATGTGAGGTCATCTGCGTTAGTTATTGCCTGGCGAGGGCGAAATGACGACTAAAATGTGAGAAGACCCTTTCGACAATTCATTTGTTTTATTAAGAATCTCTCTTCATTCACAAAAAACCACGATAGATTTTGTGCAGAATGAACTACTCGTAAATAAAAAGAAACTTAGGTTTAAAAGAGAATCGAAAAGCAATGGAAAATGCAATGCATTAATACCCTAATACTTCTAATACTTTTTTATTTATTTATCTTTTTATTAATTTTTTCCTTTTTTGATAAGTGGGATCTCTTCTTTCTGTATTTCGCTTTACTTCCTCTTACTTCTTCCTAATGAACACCTTAATATTCTTTGGAAGCTTGAATTTCAAGTTAATGGCCCTGTGGGTTTATTCCATATGAATAGGTTTCACCTACTGCATAATAATAATAATAATAATAATAATAATAATAATAATAATAATAATAATAATAATAATAATAATAATAATAATGAGTTTAGAGTCTTACACGATGCCAGACTCTGCGGTTAAGCTTCGATTGCTGTTTGAGTAATCACGGTTTCAGAACCGTATTAAAAACACCGTGAGACGCTGGAAGTGAAAAATAAGACATTTCTTAGGTTTGGTATTAATTAAAAAAGCTTTATATAAAAGAATGAAGAAAAATCGATGCATCATAAAAATAATATTCGAGCAGCTCCCTCTTTCAGCGGATAAATTGTGTAAAATGTAAATCAACTTTTTTTTCTTAAAACTAAAAACATAATGGATGGAAAGACCTGGTCAAGCTTGTTACCTCACTAATCGGTATTTTTCCATTCTCTATTGAGAGAGAGAGAGAGAGAGAGAGAGAGAGAGAGAGAGAGAGAGAGAGAGAGAGAGGAAAAGGTCAAGGTGAATGCGGGAACATAGTAAAATTAGCCATGATGAAGAGAAGATGAGATATTGGAGTTTGTAACCATGGTGGCAGAAGAAAAAGTCTAACAGAAAATGATCGATAAAGGTGGATAAACATGATCGTTCACAAAGAAGTGGATGGAATCACTGAATAGCGAAGGGTGGATAATGGTTAATAATGGTAGGTGTCCTTTTTTGCATGGCGATTGATATGACTGAAATGCATCGTCGTAAACACAATAAAATCTTTCTAAGGTGCAATAGCTAAGAAAAAGCTTCTTTTCCATTGCTTAATTGTTTACAGATTTTCATGACTACAAATCACTGTTGGCAGACTTAGTATTCGCTGCATATCCTCCCATTAGGACAAACAACACAATAAAGTGTTTGTGTGTTTTATGGTCTTTTAGTTGACTTGGCACTTATGCAAATGGCAATGACGGAAGAACAAAAATGATTTATTAGCAAGGCAAAAAGTAGATAAATCAACAGAGCGCAGCAAAACCTGACGTCATAACACAGAAGCTGTATCTGAGGGGCTCTGTTTAACTAGTGGGGATCGATGTCATATTTACTGAGTAATAATATAACGAAAATAGCTCAATTAAAAATACTGTTTCTTCCATATTAGTGAATAATGTGTATACCAACTAATATTTTCAAAGCAATCAACGGACTTGAGTGGATTTTAGTATTACTATGTAAGGTTAGTGGGGTCTGTAACCGTTTTATACATACATACATACATACATACATACATATATATATATATATATATATATATATATATATATATATATATATATATATATATATATATATATATACACACATATATATATTCATAAATAACTGCGAATTTTTCGGTCCATGTGCAAGCGTAATAATCCGTAAGTATTGCCTCTTTATCTCGCTGTACGGATCTATTTCAGTATACGGGGATAATAATTGACTTCCAACATGAAATTGTACTCTTGTTCCGATACGAAATCTTATGTAAAACATTTTGTCAATGACTGCATATCAAACGAAAGATGCAATTATAAAAAAACCCGATTCAAAAGTCCTAGTACGCATTACCTGCTGAGGAATGACGAATGCAAAGAAGGTGGTCAGTCCCCGTCGGCCTCAGGATTCAAGTTTCACATTAGCGATATTTGTTATTCATCCTCAGTGTTTACACTTGATGCCTTCTCTCGCCTTTTTCTCTTTATCTTTTTCTCTGCAGCATCTTTCTTCACAAAACCAGCAATAGCAGCGTCGGGTTCTGTCAAGGCGAATGTCCACCCGAGAGATAATGATATTTTGGAAGGATTGGAAGGACCTTGGCCTTGAGGAATGACTCCTCCATTGTCAAGGATGTTTGGGCAGGCGTTCACACCCACCCTTCAGCTATCATCGTTTTGATCATCTCGCATATCTTCGTTTTAATCAGTCATCTCCAATTCTGTTAGTCTCACTTTTCTGCTTCTAAAAAAAAGTGTCTGTTCTTACTCTCGCTTGAGAATGAATTGTAAACTTGGAAACGCTGATCCTAGAAGTAAGATCTTTTAATCCTTGTCATACGGCAGCTCCACATATAGCGCGATCAAACTGTGACATTATGTAACGGCTCACATATCTGTGATAACGACTGTTCAAACATTTTTCATCCTGACCAGCTGTCCAAAATATGGCGGTAAAATCTAAAAGAGAATATCACTGAAGCTAAAATGGAACTAACATTTTCAGTCTAGATGGGTTAAGCAACGACATTCACTAAATTATGAAAAACGAGACGTGTGTGTGTGTGTGTAATTGTGTGTACGTATGCAAAGTCCGTGAAAAATTACTCAGCATAATAAAACAATATACAAAACTCCCTCTTCCATGCTGGGCATCTTGCCTCTCGAGCAAAACCGAAAGGCGCCTGACAAATGCTCACGTCGCTAGACATGTATCGTCAGATACCAAAATGAATCTTGTGCAGAGAACGACGACAAGAAAATCCGGATTTGAAAGAAATGGAAAAGAAGCACACTGACCTCGGACACAAGGTCCAGAGAATACCCTGCTCGGACAGAAGGCCGTCTGGAGAGACTGGTGGTGTAAGGCGAAGACCATATCTCGATGGCACGGGCTCTTGCGCAGTGAGCTGCGCTTGTATAAATCTTTTCGTGGTCTTTGGTTTGTTGGTTCCTTGTTGAGTTGCATAAACAGAATCATTTTGTGCAAAAAATTTCGTTTTATTTTGATGGTTCCGAGGTAAAACTTCTCTTTGACAAATAGGTAAATATTCCTTGCTCTGGTGTCACAGAGATGTAAGAAAGACACAAGGCTACAATAATTCGTTACCGGAGAAAACGTAAGACTGAACAAACAATTGAGAAATGTTAATAGAACAGAAGGATGTACAAAACAGAAGTCCAAACAAGAAAAAATTTTGTTCCGAAAAGTGCATTTCACCCATGAAAATTGGACCCTGTGTCATAGGGGATTTTTATATTTTCATAGTTCGTTACATCATTCTTAATAATTAGCCCCTTCGGAAAGGTTAAGTAAAATTTTAAGTTATATGCTGTAATAAACCATAACTTCCACTAACGTAAGATATAATTACAAAATAACCTTAGTACAAAATGACTTGCTAAGAAGTTACAGTGAGCAGTCCGTTCATGATGTAAGAATTGCTAGCCAATTAAGCGCCAGAAGAACGGTAACTCACTCAACTTAGCCGCGTCATAGTTATTCTGGTCTGTGAAATAATGAACAACATAATCATATGAAAGAAACTGAGATGAGAGAGAGAGAATATTTCTGTATTTTTCGTAGTGTATGCGTGTATATGTGCGTGCGTATGAGAGAGAGAGAGAGAGAGAGAGAGAGAGAGAGAGAGAGAGAGAGAGAGAGAGAGAGAGAGAGGTATCTGTACCCTTACGTTGTATGGTTGTGTGTGTGTGTGTGTTGGGGGTGGGGGGTATACAACAACATAAAAACAGTCCTTTTGTCATCTCAACATATTCTTATGGTCGAACACCGTAAAGGTACAAAACAATCTCCTCTCTCTCTCTCTCTCTCTCTCTCTCTCTCTCTCTCAGTGTCTTCTAAACATATGAAAATACCACTCGCCTGCTACTTCATTTAAGATATTACAGTAAGGGCTGACGCAATGTAGGAGGAACAGACGCGCATCGCTGGATTCTGAATCTTTAAATAATTAGTATTTCCATCAATAAGAAAGCCGGAGGGAATCGCCATGCGTGACATCCTCCGCCCCACCCCCTTCCAGGAAAAAGTCCTCTTTGTTTCCATAAACAATTAGTCTGCGTTCTTCTCTTCTTTATGCACATCAAATGCCAAGGATTTCCTTTTCGGAGAAAAAAATTCGGGAGGAAAATGAGCGAGAAGTGATATTTTCAACGGCGGCTTCATACATTTCAGACATGACACCTTTTTCTAACCTTAATAGGTTCACTTGGAATATTCGATTGCAAAAATGAGGTAATAAAGAAATCTGATACTTTTGGCATGCGGAAATATGATGGACAATGAATGATTTTTTAACAGTTCATCCTGGCTGGAGCATCAGTCCTCTACAACGTAAGTTCCAGGTTGCCAGTATGTTTATGTATTTTAAAAACTTGCTTGGGCCGTAAATTGCAAGCGCTTGCTCGCCAGCAATACTAGAATGATAATAAATTTCATCATTATCGATATCCCCTTGCAGACGTTAAATTATAGGACAATTATCGCGGTTTTACAGCCGTCAGTCAAAGAAACCCTTTGGTTTGCTCGTCAACGTCCGATGTATTTTTGTGCCGTGAATTCACCGCAGCCCCACGATATTTAAGACAGCCGAACACGCTAAAAGGCTTAACGAAGCTGATAAATTAGATGGGTATAGCATACTGCAAGCTATTCTTGGCCTTGTCGAGAACACAGGATCCTGTTAACTATTCTTAGCTTGGGCGAGACAGTCTGTTGCCCGGCGGAGGAAACAAAGAGCATTTGCAGGTCTTTCATGTTGCCAGGGTACCCAAGACACTCGTCTTGTTTGAGAAACTGAATAAAACTTCGGTTATTTTAACATCTTCAACGTAACAACAGAACACCGAGTCTCGGACAGCTGTTCCGACTGGCTTGCTCTAGGGTTAAAACAAATAATTTAACAATTTAATGCCATTATTGAAAGCACAAAACAAAACAGACCTTAAGAAGAAACGTTAGGCCGAAGGCAAATATTTTTAAGGTGTGGGATGGGACCAACGGAGATCTGCTGAAAATAAACTCCAGAAGGAGCAAGATCCTCTACATCTGAAATATTCAGTTACTTAGCGCAAGCGTTACACTCTACTCCAGCCATGTTGGTGGAACGTCGAAAGGCAGAGGAAGGACCTGAAATGACCAACTGCTCAAGGTCTGTTACCTGAGGAATCCTCAGTTTTTCCGGTAATTCGATGTGCATGTCGTTTTGCCACACCAGGAAGACGGAACATAGAAAAGACGAAACCAGAACTTTCGTTTACTTTCGCAGCACCGGACTCTGCTAATCCAAGTGAATTGGACATAAAGTGACTTCAGCTTACGGGGTTCGTGCCCATCAAAGGGTCACCAGCATGGGTTTTACATGCTCCATGAATATCAAACGAGCAATTAAGAAGCTTTGGTATGAGGTACTGCAGCTGGGGAAGCGAATCATAGAACCCGAATTTGGTTGCTCACCTCCAGACATTTGACCGAGGATGGCATCTGCTTAGTGGGTTGAATTCTTTGCCCTTCGACTGAAGGCGCAAGGTTAGAAGACTCTCTCTATCTGTGTTTGTGCTTCGCAAAATGCCTTCGTGAAGCATAACTCACAGCGCTTGAAAGTTGATTCACCTCTTTCATATTCATGAATTATCGGAGATGTTACTGCTTGGTAACAGTCATAGTCTTAAAGCAACAGGATATGTTCTCACAGGGCTGACGAAAAATAAATATTATGAAAAGCAGCAAAAGCATCTACAGTACATACTCAACCGGGTTATTGTGCAGGCACACCAACAACGACATGAACTGCAGTTCTAAATCGTCACACAAAAGTTTCTATTCGCATTTTTCCGAAGTTCCAGCTCAGTAGATGCCTTTCAGCAGAGAAAATCCTCTTTATTACATAAATCTACGGCCTTTCTAAATTTCTTTATTAAATAAAATGGAATGAATGGCCACTCCACTTGCTCCCCCAGCAGCCCCTCACTGTCTTATCTGTGAATCTACGTTGGGGTGTCCCCGCCTTCCTTTTGCAGGTGGGATGCGGGAGTTTCGAGTTGCTAAGGCCTTTTCGACGGACGCAGGACAATCACAACTCCCCGGTCCATTCTCACGCTTCAGGCTCGGCTGTTATTTCTCTATTAATAGTACATTGCTTGAGGGGATTATTAAAAAAACTGGTTAGTGACCTCCTGCAAGCAGCATCTTTCATTTGCAATCTTGAATCTCTTCAGACAAACATTTTCTCCGACAGATTACAAATACCAAGGCACCCGTGGCAACAATCCAGCCCCGGCTAACTTAGGTAAAAATATCCCTATCTTTGGTCTCTGGTAAGGTGGGTGGGTGTAGGACGGACGCCGAGTTAAGTTAATGTTATGGAAGACGTCCCTGTTTTCTGTGGGCTGGGCAAGGTGCCAGTTCGTCCACAGTCCGCAGTAGTTTGTAAATTAGCTCTGGTCACCGAGAATGCCAGTGATCTTTGATCTCTCTCTCTCTCTCTCTCTAGTAGCGGACGATGACCTGCTTCGGAATGAGGTCACCTGGGAGAAAAGTTGTGGAACCTCTCGCTAAGATAAACCTTTCGAGATTATTTACTTACATCTTGTACCTAACTCTCTTATTGGCACAAGTTTCTTTAAAGAAAACTGGCTTCTTTGGTTTTACTTCTTTTCTGTATGAACGACCAGTACGAGTAATCCACACTGTACTTTTATGCTGGGGTACACGAGGTATACAAAATGGCAGCAATGTAAAAATATTCTCGTTTTCCATTATGTGATTTACAATACCAGGACTGATCCATTCAGCTCAAGTGGACACTGATCAGCAGGAGAGATACGACAAAGACAAAAGTTTTTTTTATGACTAAGCACAAAAAATCTTGAATCAAAATCTGCCTCTCAGAAGACCCACTAACCAACTTCATCACCTACTTCTCTTGCAGTCCACCGTACTACAAATATCATATGAATTATCTGATTTACCGACTGACTTATGCAGCAAACTGGCGTCACATCATGCTAAGGTCATCGACATCAGCGATGTAATCGAAGTGTTCTATCTTATCTTAAAGAGGTTAAAGACAATTTCTGAGTGTTATGCTCAGTTACCTTAGTTTCCTCAGTTAAGTTGACGTTTATATTCACGTAACTTTTTTTCACTCTACTTTTCCTTTTTAACATATAATTTAGGATTTCTATTCTGTGGGAGGCTCTCTTTGTAAGTACTGGGTCCTGTAGGACTCTTCCATTCGAACATTTCTAATTTTCAGAATAACAATAATAATTGGGCAATTGTTTGGGATACACACACACACACACACACACACATATATATATATACACATACATACCAATTTGGGTACTCTCTCTCTCTCTCTCTCTCTATATGTATATATATATATATATATATATATATATATATATATATATATATATATATATATATATATATAGATATAGAGAGAGAGAGAGAGAGAGAGAGAGAGAGAGAGAGAAAACACCCGTCGGTATGATTCGAATGAATGACCTCTAAGAAGGGGAGATTCACCCAAGACACTTATTAACATTCCTCTGTATTGCTTCTAATAATAAGTTTTGGTCAGTCTGCCCATGCCAGTTGGGCTCCCCTCTCACGCCCACTGGACGTGAGGGGCATCGGGAAAGAAAGACCGGTGGAGCCCAGGCATATATCTGCCAATGAAACGAGGTAATAACTGTCTTATTATGAACTCCAACGTAAACGTTTATTTTGGATGTTTATTCAATTCAGCTCTCTTTTCCTGTAAAGGCACAAATATAAGATGTGTACAATAACACGCATGCACACAAATCCACACACACACACACACACATATAAATATATATATATATATATATATATATATATATATATATATATATATATATATATATATATATATATATATATATATATATACACACATGAATCTTTTCCTGTAATACTACAGTGTAATATTAAGAAGGCCCATAAAACACTATACGTTGAAACCATATATTTCGCACGGAAAGTTACAATGAATCTTTTATACTGATAATTATTAAGCCACAAATATCGTTTAATATCCATATTTGAACGATGCTAGTGTCGATGCACTCATCATTTTAGAATTCCCTTTAGGTGCATGTTTTTCCGAGGCAAAGTGAAGCAAAATTAAACGATATTTGTGGCTTAGTATCTGTGAACACGCGTGTGTTTATTGTTTGTGTGTACGTGTGTGTGTGTGTGTGTGTGGCAACTTTAAACGAGTTGTGTACAATTCTTTCGAAACGGAATAAGAAAAACGACAACAAAGGGCAAATATTTTAGCTAAACGAACGGCTTTCTTTATTGCTTAAGAACTGCAAAACGATAAAAAATTTTTGTTGACTATTATGCACTTAAAACCTTTGCTCTGGGTCATATTAGGTTATGGCGTGTTTGAGGTCAGATAGGGTTACAGTTTTGAGAATATCAGGTTTTGTGAGAATCAGACTTGGCTCGGGTCATGTTACGTTAAGTCTTGCTTAATGACATTATGCTAGATTATGGGACATAATTGTCAGTCATTACTTCAACTTTTGTGTTTTAGTATGGGAGTTAGGAAAGAAGACATGAAACTTTTAATCCATACTCGGAAAAAAAAAAAAGTGGCAATTTATCTTGTGTCGACAAAATGTTTGTTTATACATACATACATATATATATATATATATATATATATATATATATATATATATATATATATATATATATATATATATATATATCGTCATAGCCTCAATTAGTCTCGCGCAAAATCCAAAACATCATGTGATTAAAAGCCTAATATATTTACTTTAGTTACCCAGTTTACGCAAAAGAGAATGTTTTGATGCATTACTTAGAAAATGGACAAGGGACGAAGTCGCAAATATCAGGGACTATAAAAAATAATCAGGAAACCTTCAAGGACTCACTTTCAAAGGAAGAATGGGCAGGGATACTTATTGTTTCGCCTCTCTTTATCCTTTGGAATATATAATAAGAGTACGTTCTTTGGGGTCTGACACAACACAAGTGATTACGACGCTTGAACATTGTTTATATAAAATTGTTTACCAATCGATATTCAGATCATAACACGTTTCAGGCACTTTTTTATTTTTAACCTGCTGACTTGTGGTTAATTAAACAATTGTTTAGCTTCCAGTGTTATACTTTTGAAAATATTTTATACCTGATATATTTCTGAAAGAAACGTGGAATCGATAAGTTGGAATAGTATCTTGAGGCAGTAATATACACTAAAAAATCTAAAACAAATATTTACCTTCGTCATGGGAATTGACGTGAAAAATTCTCTGTAGGTCCTCTTTGCTCATAGACTGATGAATCTGTAAGAAAATGAAACGAAATACTGTTAAAAATAGCCTTCGATAAGCAAGAACGATGAAAAGAACAGTATCTTTTGCCTAGCTGAGGGAGAAGCTAGTTATGATAGGAACATTTTCGTCAAATTTATTTAAAGAAATGTTTCTCAGAAACCTTGACGAATTCATTCTTGGTGTTTTAATACTACATTGAATATCTTGATTTTTTTTAAAGCGACCTTCTGCTGATCTGTCACAAAAGGAACACAAAAACATCCCGAAAATACCATTGGGCGAAATGAACCCTGAGTAGGAGACAACACAAAAATGAGAGAGAGAGAGAGAGAGAGAGAGAGAGAGAGAGAGAGAGAGAGAGAGAGAGAGAGAGAGAGAGAGATGCATTGCTTTAATGAAAACTAACTACGGACCATGTCGCAGGAATGAAAAGCTGCCGGCAGACGTAGCTGGTGGGAATTGGTACCCTTCGACATACCCCTGGCATTTACCTGGAGGTCAGCCCCATACAAAGTCCGCACCATACACGACCACCTTCTTATTTCCTTCCAAAAAGAGAAGGTAAAACAGTATCCTACATTTTGGCAACGTCTTAAAACTTTCGTCCGGGAGGTAGAAAGAGGCATTGGATATTTTTATGTAATATTTTGGGCTAAAAATAGATTGTAATACGTCATAACTTCGCTTTGTCTACCTTTTCCTTTTTTAAAGGCTTCCCTTTGTAAAATTACAGGAATCCTTATCTTCGCTTTGCATCGCTGTATTTGCTTAAGCACCTAATTCGTCACCTTCATCTACTGACAAGTTCATGAAGCAAAATCTTACATGTTCTCTGCAAAATATTTTTGGACATAATTATGAAAATTTTTATTTGGTGAACATTTGCATGAATGATTTTCTTTTATAACGTCTGTCATCTGTTTACTAATCCCATATCATTCAGGTATAACTCACAGGTAGGTAGGAAGAAGGGTCCTTTATACAAACCCGTTAGGATTTTGAAATAAAGATGGAACAGGTTAAGCAAGACAACCTTTATCCGTTTCCTTCTTCCTGGTGAATCCCAAAACTTTCCTTTGAACACGGGAAGCGAAACAGAGGGCAAAAGAAAATAGACAAGAGGACGAGGAGGCATCAAGGC
>NC_089790.1:37324206-37326706 GCF_040412425.1 Macrobrachium rosenbergii
ATATATATATATATATATATATATATATATATATATATATATATATATATATATATATATATATATATATATATATATATATATATATATATATATATATATATATATATATATATACACAGTGCATGTGGATATAGCTAGAGATATAAAACGTACGTTTGTAGTGTATGTCTGTGTAGTAGCGGAGTAACCTCCAGTGCTAGTCATGAAATGAACTCTTGACACTTTTGATTAAATTTATGCAAATGCTTAAAACTCCGTTATAACTTTTACAACTTATTGTTTTCATAAAAGCTAATACCGAATAATTTTGCATGAAAAATTTCATTTTCAAAAAACGATGATGATAAACGTGAGTCTTGAAGGTGGTAGTTGATATGTTAATAAAATCTCATTCCGGAAAAATAAGCTGTTTTTACCGAGGTCTTATTTGGCGCGAATCTAAAGTCAATGACTACATTGAGCAAAAGGTGCAACTGCAAAGAGACAGCATCCACCACATCAACCAACAGCTTTCAGTAGATTTGGCAACAATTTAGAGCTTACGCGTACTACCTTTGTTCACGATTAGTAAGTATACAGCCGAATTCTCTTAGTAAATCCAGAAGTCATTTCTTCCTCGATATGACGTAAGCACCTTCACTTCCTCTTACTTTTGAAAGGTATAATGGATGGAGTTTTCCTTACTTATTTTCCTGGAACTAAGCACATAAATAAATGTGGAAAATATAACTTAGACTGGAATGACAGTTATAAACCTTTAATTGTCAAGAATATATCTATCATATTTAACCAGATGCCAGGTATATTGTTTTGATAAATCGTCACTTGCAGCTGAGAGAAAACAAAGATTTTAAATTAGAATTACCGGAGGTGTTTTCCCTTTTTCAAAGTATTACTAAGTTTGTTTGTGAAGTTATTTACTTTTCGGAAAATTTATAACTTTTTGCGAATGCGCGACATTAATTTTTATTTGCGTCACCTGTTTCGTAGGAGAAAAACGAACGTTCAAATTAAACTTTTAGTAAAATCAAGAAGCAGAAAAAAAATTAGTGACAAATTACAGTCTGAACAAAGACAACACAGTACACATGAGTACGCTTGCAATGGCAAGTAAGCGCACTCAATGCGGACCAAAGAATATCGGGTTCTGGGTCAGCCCAACAGATGGCTCTGAATGTAAACACACCACCATCCGAGTTTTGAGGTTCTGGTCCGAACGTGACTCTGTTCTGACGTTACTTCCAACGAGATATCATGATTTGTCATTTCCAAATCATCGTTAATAACCAAAAAACATCCGTCGCTTGCTCTCTTCTACGATGGTTAGATGTAATTTCCGCACAACAAAGCACATCTTTCATCATGTGATTTCTGGTAATCTCTGTACTTTCGCTTTCAGTGAAGGTACCGAACAGCTGAGCGTTGCATAAATTCGTTTCCTTCTTGGCGCTCAGAGTGAAAGTTGCGATTTAAAGCAAGTACTGCTAAAGAATATATATTAAGCTGCAATTTAAATGATAGAATTTTTAAGATAAAATTAATTTCGGGTACTGGCGATACTGTGGTTACTCCAGTTTGAACAGAAAGAATAAATGCCTTATCTAGGAAAAGACATTTACAATTAATTATAAAAATAAAAACATATTTTTATAGTGCATGTGACTGTGCGTCCTCAAAGCAGAATTAGTAATTAGTCTAAAATGTTTAGTTAAACCGCTTGTGCTCTAAAATACAAATTAACTCATTAAACATAATGCTTAAATACTTGAAGACAGGGTAATGGTTTATGGCCACAATATTCAAAACAAAAACAAAATACTGTAACTCAAAAACAGGGACGAATTACGCCAACGAAAATGATTGAGTAATAAGGAGGACGGGCATTCATCGTCTTTTAATATTAAATGATATTCTGCCATTAAAAAAACAGCAATTAAAAAATGGGTGGGGGTAGACGTAGAGGGGAGGGGATGAGTTTATGGAATAGGGACCTGGGGGAGGAAAAAGGGGTGGGGAACGGGGTCTCTGGGTCCCTCAGCCACAAGGTGGATGCCGTCGTCTGCCCTAATTTGCAAGACTGGCTCGACCACTTTTTGCGACCATCACTTGCACTGCATTCCGTTTCGTACTGTGATGAATGCATCACAAAGTTCGTCCTGGCTCTTTGCTGGGCGGGGCAAAGGGGACCCATATGCTTTCATTTTTTCCAGTTTTCCTTGATAGGGATCCCATAAATGATTTAAAAAAAATAGGCTAGCAAAAATGACATTTGCGAAGGATTTAGTAAGGAATATCTCAAGGTCTCGTGGATCTTGGCGCTTCTCCAGGTACTTGCTGGCAAGGTCGTTCGTCGAGAAGCGCCCCATTTAAACCTCAGGGATAGACTCGGGATGTCCCAGTTTCCAGGGGATTCTCACGAACAAACGAAGTCTGGGATCACAACAAAACAGAACATACTGCTTTCCCCAGGCAGTTCCAGAACCCTTCTAAATTCCAC